>NW_010524064.1:0-55888 GCF_000687285.1 Phaethon lepturus
TTCCAACCTTAACAATTCTGTGATTCTCTGAGTACTTGACAAAAATAGTAGAAAAAAATCAAAATATTTATAGAAACAAGGGGCATATACTGAAACATTAAAAATATTTTCAGTGGAATTCATATTAAAGATAAAATTTAGCATACAGAATAGGAAGTTAGTGCACTTATTCCCAGCTGGATTGAGGTGTATGGCAGACCAGATTTAGAACTCACTTAAACCTTTATATGGAAGATGACTATCAACCTCAGGCAAGCAAGTTCCTTTTTTCTTTCAAGTTTCATGTCAGCCTTCCCTTATTGTGATCTTAGACCAGGAAAAAATACATTACTAATCTAACTGAAAACCTAGCTCCTAAAATTTCCAGCATAAATTTGACCAAGCATAGGAAATTTTAAGGCAGTATCATTATTTTTTATTTTCCTTAACCCAAATTCCTAAGGCAGCTGATGCTAGCAGTTATGTTTTATATATTTTTTCTGGATTAAAAAACCCCAGCCCAATATTTAATGGAAAATGGACAGATACTGAATAGTAATCTAGCCATTTTCGTGATGTAATTAGTCTCGGAAGCAGTATACAGTAAAATAAATCACTAGAGACAGTAAATGCAAGAAAGACAAATAGGCAAAAGCATACGGTATGGTTTGAAATAAATCCAGTTTTATAGTATTTGTTATCTGGGGAAATACTGCACTCTGAGGTAGCAAAAAATTAATTAGGAGTAATCCTTTCTGTTGTCTGTAAGCTATAACATGACCTTTAGCAATGGCTGCAACTGATCCATGCTCAAGTTTGTTTAAGCCAAAGCAAAGAGTTTCCCTGACTTGAATCAGCACTGGGTCAGGCCCCAGCTTCTTCTTGATGGAGAACATCCATGCGCCACATAAACATCAAAATTTTAGCTATTGATGGGAATTTCTGTAGCTGAAGCCTGGACTTAATCCCATGTTTAACTTCATTTACAAATTTTGTTTTCTGGATCACAGTTCAAGCTGCATAAATCAGTTTTTCATTCTGCAAACAGGAAACCTTGTTGCCAAAAATTAAATTGATTGCAGAGTGTTGGGTTTTACAGCTGGATTGGATAACTGACCGAGCAGTGAACTGAAGGAACTTCACAATTTATTAATTATTTAGTTCTTTCCAATGTCAGCTTTTTACCAAATTGTATACTTCCAGATTCAGAGCTTAATGCTAATGTGGGATTTTTTCATACTTTATTTTAAAAGAAATCTTTATTTTTAAAATGTACATTGACTGTCTGAAAGAGGGAAGACTTCAGCAGAGTGGAGACACCATACTGATTAGAACAACAACTTGTGTCAGTTTTTACTACAATTCATTCTCACTGCTATATGCAATCCTTAACTAGGGAAGGTTTTTGTTACTCTAACAACTAAAATACTGGTTTATGCATTAAGTGATATTTAAATTATTAGGATATCAAAGTAAAATTTAAGCCATGTCATATTTTTAAATGCTAATTTAACAAAGGAATTGATAATTTATTTCTTTTTGTTTCATAATTGAAAGAAATTGCTATATATTTTTTAGTAGTCAGGAGCAAATTAAAAAAAATTCTTTAGAGTCTTTGCGTGTCCAGAGAAGGGCAACGAAGCTGATGAAGGGTCTAGAGCACAAATCTTATGGGGGGCAGCTGAGGGAACTGGGGTTGTCCAGTCTGGAGAAAAGGAGGCTGAGGGGAGACCTTATGGCTCTCTACAACTACCTGAAAAGAGGTTGTAGCGAGGTGGGTGTTGGTTCTCCCAAGTAACAAGCAACAAGACAACAGGAAATGGCCTCAAGTTGCACCAGGGGAAAATTAGATTGGATATTAGGAAAAATTTCTTCACTGAAAGGGTTGTCAAGCATTGGAACAGGCTGCCCAGGGAAGTGGTTGATTCGCCATCCCTGGAGGTACTTAATAGATGTGTTAAATGTGGTGCTTAGCTTTAGTGGTGGACTTGGCAGTGCTAGGTTAACGGTTGGACTCGATCTTAAAGGTCCTTTCCAACCTAAATGATTCTACAGTTCTGTTCTATGATTCCAAAAGGAAATACTTAGGTAGAATATCAAGGAAAAGGACAAAAGGCAGAGGGAAAAAAAAGCAAAAATGCCTATGATTAATTATTGGCTGTACAAGGAAAAGAAAGCAGAAGTTGTAACTTTATAAATTTCAGTGGTAAAAAACAAGTTGTAACAGATTTTCTTGCACAGGTAGAGGTTTGACAGCACTCTGCAGACAGCCTTTTTTATTTTTGTTCTACATGAAGCTGATCATGCAGCCTTTGTAAAGCGTCTGCCATGACATCAAGGGAGTTGTGCCTAGATAAAGACGGAATGATCATTCATTGTACTGGGAGATAAGTGGTATATTTTAAAATAATTTCACCCTCTACATTTTCTTAAATAAAAAGTTTAAAGTCTTTTGTGCTCAAAAGGCAAAATAACTGATGTAGGAAGCTGGTCTGCATGGCTGCCCTGCAAAAAGAATCAGAAAATGTTATTTGTGAATATTTTATGGAATTTTATTTTTTATTTCATCACAAGGAAATAAAACTGCTTTGTGTAGATTAATTTCCAAGTGAAGCTGGTAGGACTGGGTGGACTTTACCAGTTACCACAAAAAAAGTCTGATTATTGAAAAAGGGTCTAATTATTATTGGTAAAATCATTGGTTTGGCTGCTAGTTAAATGCATTTGTGGCATAACGCAGCTGTTCTGGGTACCTTCTAAAGAGGAGGACCAAAGTGAAAAATTGAAAAAAATTCTAAGCTAAATTTTTAGTGATCTCCTTACTCTTATACCTCGTGTTTCTTTTTGATTGTAATTGATATTTTTGTGTCTCACTCCTGTGCGTGTTCTCTTGTGGGTGAAGGTTTTACTTAACAATAACTAAAATGGCAAAAGGGGAAATAATTCATTTTTGCCTTCCGAAACTTTTAAAAATCACAGCACACTTAAAGAAAATTGGTTTTTTACTAACTTTTTATATTTTATAAAATCAAATGAAGTAATTGGACTAAGTAATAATGACACACTTAATTTAAAAAATTTTTAGATTTCCCATAATTGATTTCAAGGCATTGACTGATTGCTGTAAAAAGTTTGGTTTTAAGCAGCTGACAAGCTGATGACAAGTATTAATGGATTTTGCAAAGAAGAATTTGAATTGGAGAAAGAATTTTGTGAAAAGAAAGTGCATGTTTCTGTCATAAAAGTGCATGACAACAAAGATGGATGTTACATCACTGAAAACACCCTGAAAACTAAGTTTGAAAATTTTTGGCAGAAAGTATAATGGCCTATAAATACAACCATTGTACTCAAAACCAAAAGATTGGGGGTTTAGTCACTTATCTCACTTCTAACCTATGAATCTGAATCCACTTAAAGTATGTAGACTATTAAAATATAAAGTATTAAAAAGAAGGAAACGAGCACACTAAGAAGGGTGCGTAAGTGCCTGAGTAAGCCTAAACCAGCTCTCAGGTGCAGGCAATCCCACCTGCACCACCCAGGACATTACTGTCCTTATTTAAAGGCTTGATTATCAGTTAAGGGCTTGAGCTTGTGTGGTGGTGTGCTGTGGTCTTGAGGCTCTTCTGCTCTTCTGAACCTACACATGAGCAGGGTATTCCATGAGCGTCTGTGAAAACAGAAGTGAGTCTCATATTTTTTTTTTTTTTTTAAATGGTTGGACTGTATTGCTGTGTTGTCCTAATATTTCAGTTATGGTAGGAGGTTAAAAGAGAAATAACAAAACTATTTTAGAAATAAAATGGATCTGCAGAATAAGTTTATAATATCTGATAGGGTCATGATAAAACCATTTGATGACCTATGCTTAAAGGAAGAAGGGTTCTAGTTTTTTTAATAGACTGTAGAGGGAAGGGCTGACCTTAGTTGTATAGGAGTCTGGTAGCAAAAGTACACAGTATTTTGGTTTAAAACAACAAAAAAACTCTGAAAATAGGTATTTGATAATAGAATTAACCATGGTATATGCACAAGACTGACTGTCACGTGGTCAGCGTAGCTTCTTGCTGGGGCAAATTAAAGCAGAGGAAAATTGAGGATAATCATTTTAAGCATGAGGGACATTGTCAAACGTTTCTGTTTGCTAAGGCCATTAAAATCCTGAATGCGATGCCTTTTCGAACAGTCGTCCACAAACAGATGGACTGAAGTTGAAAATGGGATTTCTTTATTTATTTTTACATCTGGGAAATCAATAGTTACATATTTCAAAGGAAGACAGGCTAGGTGTTAATATATTCAGAAAGCAGTAGTTGGTTTTGGATCTACCAATTCACTGTTTCGGCTGTATTTCGCATGCTGACATTTACTGTAAGCAACATATCACAAACTAATCTATGTTGTGGCACGTATCTTGAAGAAGTTTTTATGTTCCACAGTATCAGTTAACTGGGTAATACTCGCAGCCTAATTTTTCTCTTTTCCTTATACACACATGCTCCTGGGTTCTCCGCATTTCTGTGAAATCTCTGCATCCCTATACTTCTGTAAATATACGTACATATATACATGCACACCAGGTTTGCTGTAATGGTGACTCAGCCTATTAGGCAGAATTAGAGATCGATCATGAGAATATAGAAAAGTCCAGTGTTAAAGCAGTAATGATGTTCTGGGAGGAATGGAGAATTCCTATTCAAGCCTACCATTGCTGTTTCATTAGAGCCTCGCCTAATGGTAATGTTGTTAATGATAATATTGCTTTATCTTAAATGAAAATATATCACCTGGTATACCTAATTATTGCATTTCTTTTTTTTTTTTTAATAACCAACTTTCACTGGTAAGTCTGGGTCTGCCCTTACGGCACTCAAATAATTCTTGATTCCACAGCATATAGTGGAAATTTCATGTTCTTTGATTCTTCATTTTCTGCTACTGAATTTCAGTCCATTTCTGATAACATGGTCCTGAATGTCGCCCAGCTTTTTTTGTCTCATAATTCAATCTCTAGCTGTCTTGACAGTGAAGCTTAATTTCTTTTTTGTCATAAACTGTTTGTGCAAGGGTCATTAAGGCCTTCTGTCCCAGGACCACTTTTTTAAAAAATGACTCAAGTAACTTGACTATCAGCAAGTGATTGCCTTTCATCACACTAATTGATATTTCCCCTTGTTCTTGGTAGCCTTGTGATTCTTTAATGAATTCTTATTTTCTCCAGCTTGACTTCCATTAAACTTCCCTTTTTTGTAGCTGCCTGCCGCTGGTGAATTCTAGTCAGCCAGAGCTTAGGTACTTGAGGCACTGTCAAATGCTGACATTCAGAGAGACTAAATCCATTTCATTTCTTTGTCTAGAAGTTCAGTTATCTCCTCCTCTGAGGAGATCAGGTTAATCTAGTGCAATCTTCTTTTTGCAAACTCATGATTCATTTTGTTCCACTTTCCATTTACCTCTGTATTTGAAAGCCTAAAACCGAGGCTATATAACAAAACAAATTCAATAAGAAAAATGAAGTGGAGAAATAACTTTAGATAGTGCCACATCTGTGACTGAAATATAAGACTCTAGATATTGTAAATTCAGGATTCTTCTAAATGCATGTCACATCCCATATGCACTATAACAGTTAAAACTAAGGCATAACTTTAATCTCACGTTCCCTTTGATTTCTGTGGTATACAGAACAGACAGAGAAGCTAAGTTAATGCTGTTGTCTTTCACATTTTGGTAGGTAGGAAGTGGGGGGGGGTTTAGATTTTTCTCTGTGTCTCTAACGGGTAAATCTGCTGCGTAGCCATTTCTCTGTCTTTATTTCTGTCGCTCATACAGGACCGATAAGCATTTTCTTATCGGTAAGGGTAACTTTAGAATATTTGCCATGGCAGTGCTCAGAAAGTCACTCCTAAATATGGCTCCTATCAAATGGATCTTAAGCAAATATAACTAAATATGAAGTATTATGAATGTTTAGGAAGATACAAATTAAGCAATCGACATACTTCACAAATTTATAACTATGTTGCAAATATCTGTTTTAAAACATTGATACAGAGCTTTGCTGGTTATTTTTTTTCCTGCTTCCATTCTTCCCTTGCCTGGTACTGTGGTTTGCCCTGATGAGGGGGGAAGGCACTATGGCAACAATAGCCCGAGGCTAAGTGGCTTTGTGAAGAAAACAAATAATGCAAGTTGGTTGGAAAAGTAAATCATCAATATGAGGAATTTTTTAGTTGTTTTTTTTCCCCCTCCAGTTGTTAAAACAAACTTTTGTGGAGGTGCAACTGTTTCAACAAGGTTTGAGAGACAGGAGAGCTTCCAAGTTCCAAGGTGCTCCAGTCTCTGCTAGCAAGAAAGTGGACTGTGGTTGAATTAACTAAACCTTTTCATTTTGATGGTTCTACGTATTGCTATTTCACAAAAATCAATTAGGAAGATACTGGTTTAATTCAAATAAAAATATAAATAAATAAATCATCTGCTACCCAAAAGTTCTCTTCAGCACTAAGCAGTCAGGCTTTATAGGGAGGAACAGCAGGTTTTTTTCCCTCTCTTGTTCTTTAAGGTAAGTACTGAAAATCAGTCAATGCTAACAGTCTGCCAAAGGTGCTTAAAAACCTTTTTAATATATGCCCTCGTTTGACAAAGCAAGTGATCTGTCAGTGCCTGCTGTGTGGTTTGGTTTTTTTTTTTCCTTCCTGGTCAATACTTGGTAGCTCTTGGGAAGAAAAAGCTTTAAGATGGTAATATACTTTAATGTCTGGTATATTTACTTTGGTGAGTCTTGTCCAGAAATGGGTGGGATTATTGACAGCTACAGCAGACTAAGCATTCACCTACTTAAAAGGGCATCATTTGATATTCTCAGAGATCTTTGAGGAAGCTTGTTTCTAGTTAAAACAACATTCTCCTTCCCATTCACCATGTGAGGTATGCGCAGCGCGGAGCACTGCGTACAGAGTGCCAGGGCACAGCCCCGTCTGTCTCTTCCGGAGAGCGACAGCCTGCAGCTCGTGCCCAAGTTGGAAGGTAAAGGATATACTGAAATGGGGAAGAGGGAGGGAGGGAGGAAAAAAAAAAGAGTATGTCTTCACGGAGGGGGACCTGCGCAATTATGTGTTATTTCGCCTGCCTGGCTGCTCTGACACTGTGCTAATTTAGGTAACGAGACAAGCAGCGCGTGCGCGAGTACGTTAACGATCAATTCCTGTGCCCACTGAATTAGAGCATTTCCCGAAGGTCACCACCCTCTACCCTGCCTGTGCCAGTAAGGTACGAAATAAAGAAACCTGGTGGCCATCGGAGCCGGCAGCAGCGAGAGCCCGGCCTTGTGGGCCCGGGGGCTTGCCCTCTCCTCAGCACCTCCCACCCGCTGCCTGGGTGGGCAACCGGGGGCGACCCGCTGCTGCCCCCCTGCCTTAGCAACAAGCGCGGACTGAAAGAAGGAAGGGGGGGGGGGGGGGGGGCAAAAAAAAAAAGGTTGCTGAAGAGAGGAATGAAGAAGGGAGCAAAAAACAGAAAAGGAGAGAATAAACTGTATTTTATGAATTCTCAGTACCGTTTTCAAGCAGAAAGTTAAAACGGCGGAGCTGGTCGGAGCAACGCAGCCGTTGTGATTGGAAACTTTCTTCACACCTTTTGACCTACTTAGTAGTAAAGATTTATGTGTCCGTTCACAGCTAGAGTCTCATCTTGTTTTTAGAGAATAAAATGTAAGATTGCCCTCTACTTTTAGATATTGTTGTTACTGTAGATCAATGAAAAAGAAAGAAAAAAGAAAAGAAAAAAGCTCAGAGATGTTTGTGTATGATTAACAATTTATCAAGTTGTCTTATAGCTACTTCTGCTTGCTTTCTGCTCCTTTAAAGGTTTGTGAAGCTGCAGGTAGAATGGGAGAAAGAAGCAAACAGTTCATACTTTAAAAAAAACAAAAACAAAAAAACCCACAACAAACGACTAAGCATGTCTTAAATCCCAATTGTACAACTATTTGCAATTACATTTAAATTTTAGATTGAAATGACCATGAAACTGAAGCTCTTTCTCTTAGCTGTTTTATTTGCTGTATTTTAATTGTACTGAATATGTGGGGGAACCTTTTTAGCAGTCACATTTAGTGAGTCATTGCCACATTTTGTAGAGGATTCATAAAGGCACATCCAAGAGTAAAATGTATTTGACAAGGATGATATCATTAGAAATGCTCCATAAAAAAAGTCTCATAGTTAAGTTTTATGCTTATGATATTTTGATATCTGTCTATTTAATTTTAAATGTGCTTATGCCAGTTTATCAACCCCAAAATGCTAGTTTTTAATCTAGACCTGAGAACAGGTCTCAAAAAATCTGAGTCTGTTAATTAGAGTCAAATTCTACTTGGAGAGTGAATGGACCTCACTCAATCCTAGGTTATTTAGGTATTACATAATTACTATTCTGTTAATTCATTGGATATGCAGAGAGATAGACATGAACCAAAGTCAAGTGAAAACTGTAATTGAACCAATTCCTTAGGGTTAAAAAAAGCCCGTTAAGATTAGACTGATTTCTTTGTTACACTTCTTGTAGCTTTTGTACCATATCCATAGTTTTAAGCTAGACTTACAGCTTTTCTTCCAGAAATTTATCACATCATGACTGAAAGATCTGGAAAGAACATGATCACCAGAAATATTTGTTTGGCATTGTTCACACTTAAAAATTTTCAGTTGCTATTATGAACTTGTTCAGCTTCTTCATCTTGCTATCGTTACGTACTCTCTTTCTTTTGCTGGACTGATAGCTACACGCTACTACTGATTTCTTTCAACACGGATACTTTTTAGACAGGAATTCCCTCTTAACCTTCTCTTACCAACCTAGATAAAACAGCAAGCAATCAAAAATGGTTAAAATAAGACAGGTGTCCACCTTTGCCTTTTGCTGTGAATGAGGTTCAGCTAGGCCAGGGATGACCAGCCTATAATTTTAAAGATGACTTTCACTCTTTAGAGTAATGAATCTGTTCCTGTTGCTGCCTCATACTTTTTTCACCATTGTGTGGTAAAAATTCAGACAGTCTTTGTCATGGGATTGTGGATGTCCTGTCATATGATCTGCATATTTGTTCATGCATCAAGATGACTATGTTTTTCCTTACATGATGCCTCCATCATGTGAATCCTAGAACCTTTGGGTTGGAAGGGACCTGTAAAGGCCATCTAGTCCAAACCCCCTGCAATGAGCAGGGACATCTTCAACCAGATCAGGTTGCTCAGAGCCCCGTCCAACCTGACCTGGAATGTTTCCAGGGATGGGGCATCTACCACCTCTCTGGGCAACCTGTGCCAGGGTTTCACCACCCTCATTGTGAAAAATTTCTTCCTTATACCTAGTCTAAACCTTCCCCCTTTTAGTTTAAAACCATTACCCCTTTGTCGTGGTTTAGCCCCAGCCAGCAACTAAGCCCCACGCAGCTGTTCACTCACTCCTCCACAGTGGGATGGGGGAGAGAATCAGAAGAGTAAAAGTGAGGAAACTCATGGTTTGAGATAAAGACAGTTTAACAAGTAAAGCAAAAGCCACGCACGCAAGCAAAGCAAGACAAAGAATGCATTCACCACTCCCCATGGGCAGGCAGGGGTTCAGCCATCTCCAGGGAAGCAGGTCTCCGTCACGCGTAATGGTTTCTTGGGAAGACAGACGCCATAACTCCGAATGTCCCTCCACACCCTCCTTCTCTTCGTCCCAGCTTTATATACTGAGTATGACTTTGTATGGTGTGGGATACCCCTCTGGCCAGCCTGGGTCAGCTGTCCCGGCTGTGTCCCCTCCCAACTTCCCGTGCACCCCCAGCCTGCTCGCTGCAGGCCAGCACGAGAAGCTGGACTGTCCTTGACTGCTTAGCAACAACTCAAAACTTCGGCACCTTATCAACATTTTCTCATCCCAAATCCAAAACATAATCTCACGCTAGCTTCTGTGAAGGAAATTAACTCTACCCTGGCTGAAACCAGGACACCCTTGTCCTATGGCAACAGCCCCTGCTAGAAAGTCTGTCCCCACCTTTCTTATAGGCCCCCTTTAAGTACTGGAAGGCTGCAATAAGGTCTTCCGGGAGCCTTTTCTTTCTCCAGGCTGAACAACCCCAACATGTCACTTCAGATGTTCTATTTTAAAAAGCTCTGACCATTGCAATTCCACTTTGAAAATGGCATTGCTATGCTGCTGCTGCATGTGGGGAAAAGGAGAAAAGGACTTGTGCAGAAAAACAAAAAGTTGAGTTTTGTGTTAGTCTCATAATCAGTTAATCTGAAAATGAAACTAGCTGGTGAGAGACAATTTGAAAATACTGCATGAGGCAATCATTGAATCTATCTGTAGGTTGGTCTGTTTTAGTTTAATACCAATCCGTGTATTCCAGACATATGCCTCTGAAAGGAGTCTGCAAACAGAAGAAACTTTGACCAACTTCATATTGGTTTTTATTAATAAAACTCTCTGCTGGCTTCCACAGCATAGGATCAAAGTCTCAATTATGAAATTCATTAAATTTATTACTATTTGCACTGTTCCTTACATTTCATTTATTTTTGAAGATAACTAGTATTCAATGAATTCAGAGTAACCATTCTTCTAAAACCTAAGTATAACCATTGTTTGATATTTCCACAAACCTATGTTCTTGCAGTATAAAAATAACTGTTCCCATCCTCTGGATAGGCAAAAAAAGAAATAATGGGGAGAGCAAGAAGAAAAAAACCTACTTTTATAACTGTATTTTTATCTTTACATAAAAAATAATAAACCCCTGAAAACTGCAGATTAGCTTCTGGTTGTGCTCTTCATTAATCTTTGAACTTAGATTTATTCAGTTGATGTCTGCATCAATCTTTCTATAATTGCAACAGGACTGATGACTATTTTAGTGGATTTTACAATCCACACCTTAGCTGTTTTGTCAGTTTGTATTATACTGAACACTTGCAACTTGCTTTCTGTATACAGACTCAGGACTGTTTAATTAAATAGGATCAAAACAGCAAGTCTGACGAGCATTGTAGAACAAAATGTTGTCTAGTTCCTGTGACACTTCAGAGGTGTGGAGTAAGGAAGGGGAGCAGTGGGGTCAGTATTCGATTGAGCACTATAACTCATTCTCTTTGGCAACCCCATATTTATTGGTCTGTGTCAAGCGATTATCAGCAATTCTGAAAGAACAATTCAATTTGCACTAATCCTAATGGTCAGTTTAATTGAATTAAGCCTTATCAGTGAGATGTATGTTAAGAAGGTTTTGTTTTACTGCAGACTGGAGATATTGCTGTAAATGAGATCACGTAAGATTTCACAAGCCAAGCAATACGGGGCTTCACACCGGAGTGAGACAACAGGGGGAAAAAATGGTTAAGACAAGTTGTGATTCAATACCAAACTACTGGCCCAGAATGGGTCAGTAACGAGCTGCTGGAGATGTGCTACTCGCTACTTTTGGAGTGTTTGTAGTTTTGGTCTTTTAAAACAAAAAAACAAACAAAAAACAAAACACCTTCTTGGCACATTATATAGTTGTGGGATCAGAGTAATGGTGCTGGTCAGTGAAAACCAGAATATACTCTGAAGCAACCACACATTTCCTGAATGTAAACTGATGCTGTTACAGTTATATCTTTTTCTTTGTTTAATAAATAAGTTTTACTAAAACCAGAATATGTTAGCTCTAATTTTATTGTAGACAAGCTCATTTTTGTTCAGTTAAAGGCAGACTATAGAATGGACATACAAAATGAGCAGGACTTTCAGGCAAGTGACTAAAATCAGAGGACAAGGAGGAAAAAAAAGGCCAAAAACAGGGAAAGGAATTAAAGGGTCTATATTTCTGAAGAAATACAGAAAAACAAGGTTATAGACCAAAGGCTAGGGAAAATCCAATGCACTTCTCTTGACTCAAGCGTACCGGAATGCTGTACACGTAAAAGGCGTGGGTTTACGCCTCGCTCGTCGCTCCCGAACGGGGCAGGGAGCCCTCCCTGGTAATGAGGCTGAGCCTTTGGGGCTTCCCAGGGATGAGTACAGCACGGGCCCATCTTCCAGAAAGGTCTGGTGTAAAACTTATCCTGCCAAAGCGGTTTAGTTGAAAGCAAACACCAACGTACTCTGAGAGTACCCAAATACCCTGGTCTTTGTCTTGGGTGTGGTAAGAAACTGTAAATGAAGGAAAGCGGTGCTTTGGAGGGAGGGTGTGTGAAGGATGGACGAGCACAGATTTTTTGGGGGAGTGAGGATGCTGAGGTGGTGGCTTCACTTAGAAGCTGCCCCAGATGCTTCCTTGTAGCACTGAAAGGTAAAATTAAATCTAACAGGATCACAGGTTAAGGAAAAAATGCAGTGCAGGAGAAGAGAGTGACAGTAAGGACCGCCCTGCAGAAGTCTGGGGAACTCTGCCGGAGACCTCTCCCACAACCTGAGGAGGCATGTAGCAACAGAAGAGCCTCACAACAGAAAGCAAGGGCTGGAATATCTTGTAATAATTCTTAATATGTAGCTTGCTTAATGATGAAATTATCCAAACTCCATGCAAGCATTAATTTACAGCAAATTGGGATTATAAAACTCAGCAAAATTGTGGTTTATAAAATTGTCAGAAATCACTACATCCAGTAGACAATATTTGTATCTTGAGATTTTCTTACAGTTGCCTGCGGATAAGGTTGGCTTTTTTGGTAGTTCAGTACCCTGGGAAGTCCGACTGGCCTTGGAGAGTGGGTTTGTGTGGAGATAAGGATTTAATAACGTTTCTTTTACTTTATCACAATGCCAGCTGACAATTGGACAAGCTTCAGTACATTATGCTATATTTGATAATATCTTCAGTTCCTATCTGTACAGTTTAAATTCAATATATATGGTCTTCCAGGGCAGAAACTGCATTTTATCTCCATTCAACCAAGTAGTCATCATACTGGTACAGTAATAGCAGTTTTTGAATATTCCTGAGAAACAAAGTCAGAATGCATATAATTATAACAGTGAAGTAATTTTGAAAGGAATTAGGATCTAACAGATCTTTGTACCTAAAATTTTAGGTATATTACTCCTGAAAAAAACCCTAACTTCAAAGATTTATTTCTCATATTTATACATTAGTTTTCAGGCAGGTTATAGAGGGAAGCGCAGTAATGGCTCACTAACACATAACAGTTGTCATCCTCCAACTTAGCATGGATAAAAACCTTTATAATGTATAGGTAATTTTTAATGCTATATTATAATTGTGTGGAAAAGCTTACACATTTTGATTTCCTAACCTAATGAGGCAGTCTTTTACTAGCACAAACAAGACATTAGATTGAATAGACACTTCTGGGTTAGGCTTACATATCTGTGAATGTATAAAGGAATTCAAAATGGAAAAATTACAGCTGCCTGATGTAAGGAGATACATTTTTGTGTCATTTGAGATGTTTTCAGGGACTGCAAGTATGATACAGCAGTAATGATCTTCTATTTTCCCTTTGTATCTTCCTTTTTGAAAAGAAAAAATGTCAAAATGTTATTATAGCTTGTAACTTTAGAAAACACCGTTTTAAAAGCTGTGTACTTCCTTAGTAGGCTGTTATCACTTGCTAACACTGGCAAGAAAAAGCGCAAGACAGAAATATAAAAACAGGGGAGCAAGTTGATGAAAATAGAATTTTGTGGTTCAAAAAAGTACATAGACCCCACCTGGAAACCCTGAAATACAAGGATATATTAAAATTCTGTGTATCTACACATGCAGATAAATATAAAATATACAAAAGTGTGAGAAAATATATGAAAATACAGAATAGATTTAGTTGTGTACATGTATAGGAATCTATACAGACGTGCTCGAAGTGTTCAGCAAGGCCTCTCAAGCACAGCACAAGCAGCTATCTTCCTCCATAACGTGACAGTAAAGAGAGCTGATGTTGACTTTTGGTCTTGAAGTAAAATCAATTTCTGATGGAGTTCTGCCTTTGACCTCAGTGGAATCAGGATTTTGCCTGTGATTTTTATCAATTTATTCTTTCTGAATGTCTTTTGGGTTTTTCTGTTTGTGGCTTGTTTGGGGTTTTTTTGTCTCTGCTCCAGCTATTCTTTTTTCTAATCTCAAATTATCAAAAATCACTTCAGCCTGATGAAAATGTGTATCTCTCTATATAAAACTCATTCAGTAGTAACAGCTCTCAATTATAGAAGACTATAACAGATTTCCTTGTAGAAGACTCCTTCTCATGAGCAGTTTGTAAGGACTTACACTCTTTATATAAACTGTTTTTCTTTCTAAAACATGCAAGTTTCTCTCCTGTGTTCCAAACTACTGAAGGAAATAAACAAGATCTCTCCTCTGATATCAAACCATCTATGGTTTTTTTTTTTACTCTTTCAATGGCTGAGTTCCCTATAACAGCATCCAATTCCTCAGTGGTTACATGGTTATATGGCACAGCTGCTCCTTATAACACCCTCTGTCCCCAAGTCAACCCCCCATGCTGAGTAGTGGCAGGCAGAGAAGCTTCAGCGGTGTGGGAAGAAGGAAAAGACTCTGGGAGGCACAGCAAGGTGAGAAGCCAGGGAAAGCATTTGGGTAGGGTGAGAGAGGTGGTCCTCAAGTGCTATGGACAGCTCTTCCAGTCCGTGAAGTGGATGGAGGTCAGAGAAGAAGAGTTGGTGTCCTTAAAGTACGGCTCTACAAAGCTAGGAGTCGAATATGGGGGTAGAGTCCAAAGCTGAGCTGTAATGCATGATTTTTAGACTTGCTTTTCTCATCAGATGATTTGCAGTTATATTTCATGCATGACAGGAAGGGTTGTGTGTGACAGGAGTTTTATGGTTCTTTCGGATGTGACAAAAAAAGTTGTGGACCTTCTTCCCATTGGCCCAGACTGCCTACAGATTGTAACACTTCCTTTAAGAAGTTCCCTCTTCTTGCAGAAAATGCTTAATTTTTGAATAGCAATAACTCTATCTAGGTGTAAAGGAACCTAAGCAATGGTGCTTAAGCGTATAGGAGTATTTTTGTTTACATCAGCTAATGATCCCAGTCATTAGTGTTACCTATGAGCAAATGTATGACTCCTGTGGAGCTTGGGGCGGGGGGAGAACAGAGCAGCTGTTGATGAATGCCAAACAAATATAAATGATGAAAACCAACCATTTCTATGAAATAAGTATTTTAACAAAGTCTTTACTACATGAGGCCTGCCCTTATGTTCCTGTGGTGCAGATCAGAGTAGAGATGGAAGCAACTGCCCTTTGCAGCGCACGTCTGCCCTTTTGCAGAGTTATGGAAAACAACTTCTGTGATGAGGAGTAGAATGCATTGAAAACTACTATTTCTTCTCAACTGAAATGAAAAAATCGAGCAATGTACTCTGGCTTATGCTAAACTCCTTTATACTCTGTAACCATTATTTTCTTGTGAGTTATTAATTTATGTAACTGAGTGGGTTCACTCATTTTTTCTCTCTCATTTCTTGCCTGTTTTTCATGCTTATGTCAAATTTGTCAAAGTTTTGAAGGTCTTGGGAATAGACAGTGTGTCTAGTCCTGTGTTTCTACAGTACCTGTTTCTCCAAGACATGGATTTGACAGAGGTGTGTCTCCATGTTATCAGAGTTACAAAGAGTAAATAGCTATATCATATGGAGATGATCATAGCATCTCTATTTGTAATTACTCACTAACCTTGTGCTGTGTTATGCTAGTGCTGGAATAGTGCTTGCCATCATATACATGTTCAGACGTGCACAGTTTCTGATTAATTTTATTTGGAAAACAGGTGAAAGAAAGAAAACATGCAACCTGCTTTATTCATAAAGGAGGCTTGAAATTGCATCTCGGAGCCTTCCAGAATTGTGGCAACATGCTAATCTGCCGTGACATGCGCTCAGCCCTGCTATAGGCACCAAGGCACGCAACACACTGTAAATGGTGTGGAGAAGGTGTCTAGATGCTCTATTATTTTGTGCATTCAATTAAAAAAGTTTTAGCTGCTGTCTTTCTTTCCATAACTGACTGAATAGTTCAAATGGCTTAATCTAACAGGTTTAGTTGAAACCTACTCTCAAGTAACCTTCTAGGCTATTGTCCTAAAAGATGCTAAATCTTGATTCAGAGTACAACCCTGAATAGGACATGAAATGGCCTTTCATGTCATGGATTGAACGGACTGTCACAGTGAACAAAGACAGGTTCAGTATTTTTCTTTGGGTGACAAAAACAAAGCACAGCGAAGTTGAGTTCAAGTTGGACCCTACTTAAATTTATTATCTTCCTATTTGCTGGCAGCTGAACTTTCTATTTGCTTGCAGCTGAAGTGAAAAAAGTTTATTAAGGTGAACAAACCTATTTATTAGAAGGACCGTGAAGCCGGACCTTTCCAGCAACAGTGATGCTAATCTCAGTGCAGGATGCAAGAGTTGTGGTTGACCATAGCAAATGTGGCAGAAGCCACTTTCAATGCGGAGCATACAGTAATATTCAGGTTGTCTCTTCCTTTGGAGGCATCTCTGCACCAGGCTTCCATGGTTAAAAAAGAAGAATGGACATTTGCTTTTGTTAGGAGGTGGCTATACAGTTTGTGGGGTGGGCGGTTGTTCATTTTTTTTTCTGGATTGGGGCAAATTGCTGTCAAATTAATGCTGATATCTTTTATCTACACAGATTCCAATGTTCGTGATAACTTACAATTTTACACTGCTCACAAAAGCCAGTTTAACTTGGTTAATAAAATCACCAGATTTTAGAGATCGTCACAATGCTTAAATACAGTATCACACTGACCTGGAGTGGAGTGGTCCTAAGTATTTATTATCTCCACATCTCCTGCCTCTTTGCTGTCATGGTTTTATGCTGCACTGTGCCTGACAGACCACACGCTCTGCAGCCCAGTTGAAATACTGGTGTAAATCTTTCCTCGATCAATGCTTTACCCACTGTTTTCTCTCAACAAATATTTTCAAAACTAGCCTGCTAGCTAGTAAAGGAACTTTTGAATTCATTCTGATATAGTCTCTAGACTTGGATTAGAAGAGTTTAATGGGAAAATCACAGTTAATGTAACAAGTTAACCAGAATAATCAGGACAAAAACAGAGAGACAGAGGAAAATTCTTTTACCTGCACCCCCCCCCCCCCTCCCAGTTATTAAAAATCAATAACAAAAACTAAATATCCCTTTCAGGCTTAGAGCAAGCATGTTTGTGGAAAGACAGCAGATGGTGTTAAAGTTGGTTATGGTAATATGTGTTGTAGCTATCCTTCCCTTTTAGTTTAAAAAAGAAAAAAGGAGTGGAGGGGAATCATGACTCTTGTATTTTATTTGCTGACAAGAATTAGGGAAGAATATGCTGCAGATGGAAATATACTGTCATATATGGAAGAGACGTAAGCTGGTTTTAGGGAAACGTTACACAGAAGACCGCACTGAAAAGCAGTTACCGTCTGATGAAGCAGGTAGCCTTTTTTTATTAGGGACTTTAAGCCTATTTGAATGGGATTGTAAAAGCAGGAAGAATAATCTCTCTCGCAGAGCCATACGCTGTCCTCCAGCGTTCAAACAAAAAGCAGCCAGAAACGTGAGTGTTTCCAAAATGTTGCTCCCTTGCCCTGCCTCCCCAGAGCACCGCTGCCCTGCGGCCACAGCCTGCCCTCCAGGAGCCCCGGGGGAAGCGGAGGGCCGCTGCTGCTGGGGAGCCTGAGATTACTGATTAGGAGAGAACATAATCAGGTAGATTGAGCCTGTGTAGGGAGAAACCATTTCGGCGAGAAGGGAGGGAGCGCAGCACGCGCTGGCTGCCTACCTTGGGAGGCTACCTCGCTCTTGGTTCGGGAAACAAAACCGGCTGCAATTCTCCCGTCGGCTTCTGAGAAGAGGGTGCTCTCTTCGTGCCGGTAAAGCTGGAGGGAGATTGCGTGTGTGCGTTACCTGCACCTGGCAATGAGTCTCCCTCCAGGTTTCTCCGACTTCGGAGAATGTGTTAGAGAGAAGTACCCACAGGGAAATCAACTCGCCGCTTCCCCACGAAGGTAGCAAGACACTGCGGTGCCGGCAATGCCTGGGGATGCCTCGGGTGAGTACCGGCTGTAAATGAATACAAGGAATACTCAAAAGAGCGAAGAGCAGCAACGCAACCTAAAGACGGCATTTAGGTCAGTTGGCTGCCTCCTGGGACACCTGGGGCTGGCTGCGGCTCTGCCTGATGCCTGGAGGGGGCTGCGGGATGTGGCTCTGAAAGGGCTCCAAAGTTAGGGGCAAACGGGGCTCCTGGGAGGGGACTGACCCTGTCGCGGTGCCGGCTCTGTTCCGCCAGGTACCCACGTCTTGCATAACTTTGTTTCTAAAGCTGATTCAAAACTGGTTGGAGAATATCAACAGGGTGTTAATACAGAAGGGAAAACAAACAAACTTTTGTATGCAGTAAGTCTTTGATTAGGGTTTTTTTTTCTTCCCTGCCGATGGAGAGTGCGGTGTGTTCACATGACAAACCTGAGTGTTTGCACAGCTGCAGAAAATAGATGCTAGCTGATCAAAAAGGATTTAGTTGTTTTACTAAATGAGCTCGTCATTATGAAGACAGCAGAAAGATGTAAAGTTTACTGCAAACAAATTTGGACATGGTCAAATGAATTAATCAACTGATGATATAGAAATAGCTTAGAAACTGGGCCATCGGGTGAAAACAACTTTGCATTCAGCCTAGGATAATTGCATAGACTTGTCTGCAGAGAATTGATTCTGAAAAGTAGCTAAAGTAACTTCATATCTTTCAAGCCATTTGGAAATAAATCTTGAGACAGTATTTGACTGTATATATGTCATATAAGGCTCCACTAGGGGTGAAAAAATTAATGCTATGCTCTGTTATAAATAGGTACCTTAATGCATTTTAACAAATTTTATTCTATTCTCCCCCCCCCCCCAAAAAAAAAATGGAAAATATGTATTTTCTCTGAAAGAAGCAATATTTTTTGTGTCTTATGCAGGAAAAATACAAAGATTTTTGCAGTGGTTCAGAACTGAAGTATCTTCAGGGTATTTAAAAATTAATTTTATTTTCTTTTCCTATTTTTTGCATTCTTTCTTGGAGGTAAAAAATAATGGTTGCTCAATCATAAGGATGTGTAGCATTGTCATGTTGACTAGTTTTACAAATCAGTCTTTATTGGAGTGATTAAAATACCATTTCCTGTTATTAAATGGCTTTTATTAATCTTCTATCTTTAAAAAAAGGTTTTAGCTTTATTTCTATTTCAACATCTGTGCTTTATTCATAAAACACATTTCTCTGGAAACTGCAGAGGCCAGTTAATGGTTTATGAGTTCAAGCTGAGCTGAATATAGCTAAGCTCTGTCTTGCTTGACATTTCATCAAAAGCTGTGTTGATTTGCAATGTTTACGGACCTATTTATTGAACCTTCACAGCTTGAACTATGCCACCGAGCTTGTTGACATTGCTGAGATTATCTCTTAGTGCTTGTGCAATCTCGGAAGAAAAGTTTAGAGCAAATGAGTTATAACAAACTTGTCACAGTTCATAAAATATGCAGTTAGGACAATGAAGTTGATCATCTTGTTCATTGACCACGATACATTAGAGAAATCTGAGTAGGCCAACATAATCTCATATGGGTAGGTGAGCGTGTGTCCTTCTCTGTGATACTAACTGTCAAATTTGACTGTAGCATCTTACAGGCTTTAAAAAGCAGCTCATAAACAGAATAAATATTTTCAGTTCATAAGATTACATTTGAAAACAAACTTTCACTGTTTTGCAGCATGAAATAATATGATTATGTTACTTTCATATAGATCTTATTTTGTCAGGAGTGATATAAACTGAGCAAACAGCAAATTGAATCAGAGGCTCATAAATACCGTTAAAAAAAATAATTCAGCTTTTAACAGTGAGAGCATCCCATGCTCTGTGCTATTCTTCAGAGCATCCTGTCTGCATAACCCCTATTTTTAGCCAATAAAATAAGATATATCTTGCTATATAGTCTACTAGTATTACTGGATCAATAGTGCACATTATCATGGTTTCAAACACTTCTCTCTAACTTGAACAGAAATAGATCAAAGGTAGTGCAGCAACTGCCTGGCATCTCTACAAAAGCAGTAGAAAACTATGTGCTACTTATTCAACACCGGTAAAATGGGTAGTTTAAGGAGTCATGGATTCTTTTTTTACCTTTTCTCTTTCATTTTGGGTTGCAGGGGAGCTGTTTTCCCATGTGAATATTTTCATAGCTACCATTAACTGGGTTAACATATCTGTTCATTCTTCTTTTAGAACTGTGGTTATGTAGCCATTTATAAACATCCAAAGGGAAATAGGATATATTTTAATAATAATAAAGTAAATAACCTTGGAGAATTTTTCCATGTAGTTGAATGGCCTTTGATTGGGCTCTTGGTTCCTTTTCAACAATGAATGAAGAAAGAGTTTGTGCTTTTCAAATAAAAAGTAATTGCTTATTGATTGTTGAATGCAAATAATGTTCTAAGGGCACAACAAGAAAAGAAATCATAGGAATATGCTGGGGGGGGAATGTTTGCTTTGCTTAACTATTGCTACGTAACATAATTATCTGGGTAGACTTACTAAGCTCAACTATCTAGACATTAGAGAGCAATAAGCTCTTTCAGCAAGCAAGTCCAAGCAAGAATTTAACATTGGAGGCTTGTTTCCTCAACTGTCTGTTCATTAGCAGATTAGCCTCCTAACTTAAATGCTTCAATTCGGATAGTGAGGAAGACCCGATATATCTATTAGAACCTTTGTATGAATAACTTCAAGGAGTTGCCATCTGATTAAAACACCCGTATATAAACAGATATAGAAAATACCGATCAGCTCTCATAGTTACATACAACTTCTCCATTCTACGGAAAATGAAACATACTTTGGAGAGAACATATAAAAGAAGGATTCACCATCAGAAATTCTGAAGTTAATGGTGTCCTGTGTGCATAGGAGGGCTGGATGAAGTCAATCTGGGGAATCTACAAAAACCCACAACTGCTTAAAATGTCTTAATATATTTAAATACATTTCATAGGATTGTATCTTTCATAATGATATTTCTTATTTTATTTACTTTCTATTTCTCAAGCCACTCTTCCTGTGCCATTTGTCAGTTTGGCTCGCCAATTTTTCTTTTACAGTAGCAACATCCTCTGGTCTGTTTTCCTTTCCACACGAGAATTCACCAAGAAGAAAGGCAGACACATGGGCTCTGTCTTCAGTCTGTGCTTAGTCTTGTACAGTACATGGGTCAGTGTTGCATATGTAAATGGTTCTTAATCTAGCACTTGTTAGACAGTAGGACCAATTTTTTTCTGCCTGAAGTTAACTCCTGTGAACATACTGGAAAGCATTGAGATTAAGGGCAGTATTACATTCCAACTAAAATGTTTAACAATCTTATGTAAAAATATGATGCATGTGGGGTACTTAAGAGTATATGTGTAACATTGAACAAGATAAATCTTAAATATAACCCCGTGAGGTAATTTAAAAAAAAAAAAGTGATACCGATTTTTCTATTTACTGTATTCCAAACAGAATGATGAACTTATGAAAATTTCTACCTTAAGTTTTATTAAGCCCATCTTAAGCAATCAGTGTTCAAATTCTCATAAATGTATACTTCTCAAATGCACTGTTCAGTTTTACTCATCAAGTACCTGACAAAATGCAGGGCTGAATTATGTGTTCAGCAACCACTTCTTTTGTGGCAGATGGAGAGTATCCCTTTTAATACTCATCACAGGAGTAACTATTCCTACCAAATGGAAGGGAATTTGCTGTAAACATTGCAAGATGTGTTTGACTTCACTATGTTTAATAGCTAAATGTAATGATGATAGATGCAAGCAAAGTTTCAGGGGAAAATGTCGTGGGTTTTGCAGTCTAATCGTCATCCACCAGAGTAGGATGCCCATCCCATGAAAGTCAACTTTAAAGTTTATATTGCACGTTAGGAAGCATCAGTTCAGATACTCAGATCATAAACACAGACATGGTCAGTGCAAAGCTTGAGTGAAAGGTGACTGTGTTGTTACTGAACTAGCTTCTTAAAGGTTATAATAAAAAGGTTAAGCTATCATTTTATCATTTAAAAAAACCAGATTGTCAAGGATATTACTCAGTACTTTGTTTTGAGAGGGAGGAAAAAAATTTCTGTGTGTACAGAAATATATTTAAGAAATTCCCTTCCATTTAAAAAAGTGTATTCTTATGGACCTATTTAACAGAATAGAGACTAATGCCGATAACGGATTGGTTTTAGGACTTTACTCTTGGTCAAGGGACAGGAAGAAGCTTTCTGCAATATTTTATTTCTTGCAGATAAAATTTAATCGCCCTAACAGAATCGGGGGAGTATCGCTGTCTGCCTGTTTCAGAGGAAGTTATGAGATAAGGGGCAGTAAGCAAATTTCTTGAGGAAAATATGCAATAAAGTTATTCAAATACATAATTGGAGATAGATTGCTCTAATACCTCCGTATTATAGAAAAAACATGAAAGGACAAGAAATTTCAAAACCAAAACAGTAGTTTCTCTAACTTTTTTGAAAGAACTATGTTGAGGCAAGTTGCCATCATGCAAGTTTTATACTATCATAGTGAATAAAGGCACAAATTATGTTTTGTACAGTATTAAAACTATAAATGCTTCAGGCAGAGACTATTCTTTCTGCTTGTTTTGTGGTGTCTAGATCAGTAGACACCTAACACCCTAAGTGCTAGTAGGAAGTAAAAACTTTATGAAAAATACAACATACAATCTAAAAACGAATAGCCACCTCTAAATCCTGGTTCAGATAAACTGATAAGGATAGGATGGGCTATGAAAACTTGACTATAATATGTAAAATGAGTATATGGTTTTCCAGAGTGGTAATAATGCAAGCTGGCTGTGAATCTTTTGCTGATTAGCTCAAGCATATAAGATTGATTTATTTGTTGGAGATAATTTCTAGGAGTTTTTTTTTTTCCAGTTTGCTCAGTAGTTTTTGTTAGTCTTTGCCATGTGTGCCCTTAAAGACACGCTTCTCCTTTTTAAAGTTGTCAAGCAGACCATTTAACATAATTGTGCTATAGCAATGTCATGGTTTTGAGACGTTTGCTTTTTTTCATTGCTAAGAACCATGGTCAGTGGAAGATCTCTTGTTAAAGTACTTCAATATAGAGTCTAGAAGTATGCTATTATTCATTAAAAAAACCCCACCCTTTGCTCTCACTTTTTTCCCCCATTGGTCTGCCAAAGCCTGTTGATTTTGAGAATGCAAGTGTAAAGCCTCTTTGTTCATTCAGGATTTTCTTCTGAGAAGGTAGTGCTAGGTCACAGGATGCTATGTTTAGAGGCAGATTTCTAGGTTAATCTCTACATTTATATCATCAGCTAATTTTGTTTTATTTTTATACGTGCTTCCTGACTGAAACAAAATAAAAAGATATGTACATCAATGAAGAGAGAAAAGCCCATGTCTGTTAGGATTCCTTTTTTTTTTTTAATCTGAGGCTGTCCCAAGACATTCAGAAATGATGAGGATTAAGCAAAATGTTCCTTGGTAGAATTAACTGTGGCCTGGAAAAGACTGAAGGCACACAAATACATAGGGAAGGGGTTATGAATTTGTTTGTTGGTATAATTAATGAAGTGTCACCTGTAGACAGGAGAATCGGTAATTACTGGAGGTAGGATGCAGCCCCTTAGCCCTGGTCACTGGTGACTTGTAGCACATCCATGGTTAGAATTCCTGACTTCCTAAACAATCCAGGTAATTCAGATACTGTGTTTTTTACCATTTACCTATGCACTACATATTGTGTATTCATTGGCTCTTCTGGATTCAAAGCTTTAAGCAAAAATATTAGTCTGATTAATTTCTTGTTAAAACAGTCTTTGTCTAGTGCCACTAATAAGACTCCACTGACTTTTTCTTCAACCCAGAACTCAAGGAAGCTCCAGGCAACTGCTCTGAAAAGCTGTAAATTGGATTGCTATGCTGGTGGCTGGTCCTGCTCTTTCTTCTCTTCCCCTGTCTGCTCCCCGCCCTCTCCCCAGCAAGGGCCCGCGCTGGCTGGGCGGTGGTGTCTGAGGAGGCTCCTCAGTTGCCAACAAGGTACAGCCACCTGCTCATTCTGCTCCATGGTTTGGGCCAGGCCTTCACCAGCTGGCACCATTGAACCGGAGGGGTGAGCGTGGCTGTGGCAGACTGAGAAACACCCAGAAATCCCCTGGAGTCAGTTGAATCCTCACAGCTTTTCCACTGCTGGCCACAAAGCTTACTGCTCCTCTGATGTTGGGACTTCTCCAGCAACAAAATTAAATTTTGTGTTAGTGATGAGAAGAAAATAGATTACTTTATCCTTCACTTTTGCAAAGGGGAAACTAAATCTTGGTTGTACTTTTAAGAACCTTTTGAGTCAGTTTGCTCAGCTCTCCTAGAGAATTGGAGACTTTGCAGCCATATCAAGTTACTTCATTTTTTGTGGCCTTTCCTTTAACTAGAGGGCTGATTTTTTTTCTGAGCAGTGAGTTCCTCAACTTACTAGAGTCATATTTTACCTTAATGAAATTTCCAGAATCTGAGAGCTTTACTGCATAACTAATTCAAACCTTGTCAGTGTGCTGCAACACATTTAGCTGTAGATGTGTCAACACAGGGTTGTGAAAGGAGATCCAAGGAACAATGTCCTCAAGGATATCATTAAGATCACTGTGGGGTATGTTTGCAGTAGTGTGACAGTACAGTCCTTTGAACATTTACATTTAAATACTTAACTATTTATGAAGTGTAGCAGGCAAAAATTTGTAACATTTTGTCCTGGAGTGATGTAACTTTAAATTTAACCTGGGGAAAATCCAGCAAATGTGTGCTTGCAGTCCAGAAGGCCAACTGTATGCCGCATCTAAAGCAGCGTGGCCAGCAGGTCGAGGGAGGGGATTCTGCCCCTCTACTCCGCTCTGGCGAGACCCCACCTGGAGTCCTGCATCCAGCTCTGGAGCTCTCAGCACAGGAAAGACATGGACCTGTTGGAGCGGGTCCAGAGGAGGGTCACAAAAATGATCAGAGGGACCATGGAACACCTGTCCCCTGAGGACAGGCTGTGAGAGTTGGGTTTTTTCAGCCTGGAGCAGAGGAGGCTCAGGGGAGACTTTATCGCAGCCTTCCAGTACTTAAAGGGCGCTTATAAGAAAGAATGGGACAGAATTTTCAGCAGGGCCTGTTGCGATAGGACAAGGGGTAATGGTTTTAAACTAAATGAGGGCAGATTTTGACCAGATACGTGGAAGGAATTATTCACAGTGAGGTGGTGAACCACTGGCACAGGTAACCCAGAGAGATGGTAGTTGCCCCATTCCTGGCAACATTCAAGCTTAGGGATGGTGAGGCTCTGAGCAACCTGATCTGGTTGAAGATGTCCCTGTTCATTGCAGGGGGTTTAGACTAGATGGCCTTTAAAGGTCCCTTCCAACCCAAACTATTCTATGAAATTCTGAGCAAGCTCTTCATTTGAAGCAGAAAACAAGCTAGAAAAACTTAGTTGTTTGACCCTGGATTTATACAATTGTCTTCCATTTTTTGCCTTACAGCAAAAGGAATCGGGGAGGGAAATACCACTGAAGGTAAACCCCTTGTTGTGATCCTTCACAAGTATTTAAATAACTCAAATGTTCGGTATTGACAAGTAGTAAGTTCCATCTCCCCTTAACAATACAGTAGATGTGGTGATTTGTAGTTAAGAGTTGTCAAGTTACTTGCTGTATTTCATAGAAGCAGTAGGAGTATTTTAAAAAATGGTAAAATGTCTTTTGGTTATAGGAGGTTTTTTTCCAACCATTCTTTGGAAATGAAGAAAGAGAATTTCTTGACAGATTGAAGAATAAAAATGAATACAAATCGTAAAGTTTAAGTAGCATGGCAAAACTGTGTCATGAACATGGATCAACAGCACACCTTCAAAAAGTGATGCCTCCTCTCAGGTCAGCTCTCCTGTGACCTACCTAGAGTGCAGTCTCTGCTTTTGGGATTCCCTGTAGACAGTTGTACTGGAGCAAGTCCAGAGCAGGGCTGGTAGGATGGCTGGGGGCTGGAGCACATGGCAGGCCAGAGCTGTGTTTTTTCACCTTTTGGAATAAGTCTGGGTGAGACAGCCATCTATAACTACCTGGCTGGAGGTTGGTAGAGAAGAGAGGCTCTTCTTGGAGGTGCACAACAACAGGACAAGAGGCAAGGGATATTGGTTGGAAGAAAGGAAAATCAGGTCACACATAAGGAAAACTTGTTCTTGGTGGTTGCTCACTGGAATGGATTGTACAGAGACATTGTGGAGTCTCCATTGTTGGAGACAGTCAAAAGTCAGTTGAACAGAGCACTGAACAATCTGCTCTTGCTGACCCTCCTTTGGCTATGGAATTTGGACAAGGGGACCTCAAGAGGTCCCTTCCAGCTTCAACTGTTCTGCAGTTCTAGCTGTAGTGTTTGTATTAGGACTTCAACATTTCACAGTACTTCTTGGTAAAATATCACTTGGGGGTTTTTGATTAATGCAGATTCTTAGAGCAAGAGATGTCTCTTTAGGAATAGGATCTATTCCTGGACTGAGTGAAGAAAATTGTGATAGAAAAGTCATTCTGAAAATCAAATAGCTCTAGCTAAATCTTCCTATGATGCTGTCATGCTTATTAATTGTTTGTTTGTTTTAAAGAAGTCAGTGACATTTGAGTCCCAGACAAATTTTGAAATTTTCCAGAGCTGGGGAAGAAGGGATAAATAATTATAAACTACTTTTCAAATTCCATGATTGCATGCTATTACCACTTTGCACAAGTAGCAAATTTAAATTCCATCAGAGTGTAAAAAACAGAGGACTGAGTGTGTGGCAGTGTGCAGTAAATCTTTACGTGCAAGGGCAATCACTGATCTGTATTATGTTGAACCTTTGAGGATTAACCCAGATCAGTACCCGGAGCAGAGCAAAATGCAAACATTTTGTAGGAGAACTGCTTTGAAAGAAATCTGTTACCAGAGTCTTCAACTTTTAATTTTAGTTTCTTAGCAGCTGGTCCTTAGTCTTCCTAATTGCATTATAATGGCTTTATGCTGCACCAGATGCTAAAGGAATAACATTTTTCCTTCCTGGATAACAATGCAGTATCTATGCTTGGAATTCTGTTATATGATTGTCCCTGCGTTAAGCTATAGCATAAGCAAACCACAGGTACTGGATTATGATTTTATAGGAAATAAAACCAAATCCTTTTGAACCTCCTTGAAATATAAATAAAAGATCTCTCTAACTGACAGAGATTTGTTAGTGATTTAATTTATAAGTATTTCAACCTTTGTTCTAAGAGCAAAAATAATGATTCACGTCCTGTCACTACTAGTGTTTGCTATGATGCACTAGCTTGTTTCCTTTCCTATTTATCAGTCTTTAAGTTGTTCTTTCTATATGCAAGGCTAGACCTATGCAGTGGTCTAATTTGTTATGTTGAGTGGAATAAGGTTTTATGAGAAGGAAACTATCTATCTTTATGGCTAATTGCAGGGGCAATCATAACTCATGGAGGCTATGATCAGATTATGAGTTTCCTCAGCCATCCTTGCCAGGACCTTACATAAGGAACAAAAGAAAAAAAAAAGGGGGGGGGGAAGGGGGGGGGAAGGAGGAGTTAAGAGTGCCATTGCACTTTCAGTCACTGCTGATTTACTGCTTTTGAAAAAGGCTTCTTTCATTCATATGTGATTGTTCTATATGCCATGTTTGGGAACAAAGAAACATTGTAGCAGCTCAATTTCCAACCTTGAAAGGAATCTTTACATTTGAAAATGGAAAAGAAATTTTTATGAAATCGAATTCTGAAATTAATCACCTGTTATTAAAATACTATTAGTACATAACACCTCAGCCATATTTATTTTTCTAACTTATTACATAGATCATGCAAAGTGTATTTATTAACAGTTGGATTGCTTTCTTTTGTGTAGTAGTGCACTAAAGTAATTTATAATTACATTTAAGATGTAACTGACCTTATTACAAGGAAAAAAATAATAAATGTTACTACAGAAATATTTTTGTCTGTTCACTGATATGCTAATTTGGAGCTATCAATCTCAATATTACATAAAATTTTAACTTCTTCCTGTAACCCTAACTTTAAAACCTATCAAAGGACACCACGTACTTCTGAAAAATGTCTTTGTACTTTTTTCTTTTATAATAGCTGCTTACTAAAGAGAGAATGTGTTTTTCTTCTGAGACTAGTGGGCACTAAGAGCATATTGAACATTTACAGAATAAATACCCTGGTAGTACCTGAAGCCCTTAACAAGCACCAGAGCTGATGGGATTGGAGGACAGAGGGTGGTGTTGAGACTTTACACTTAGGTTAGGGGAATGCAGCTTCAGATTGACACCCAGATGTAAGCATTTTCTCTTCCACTGTTGTCAGTGGAGATCTTGGACAAGATTCAGTTGCGCCCACCTAGGTACTTAGCATTATTTTAAGTCCAGTGAGATATCCTGCCTGGCCCCAGCTTCCATTGCAGGAGGACAAGACTCTCCTGCCCAATGTCCTATCTGCAAACCCCAGGGAGGTGTCGTTAGTTGCCACATTGTCTGCATGTAGGCAACAGAACACCACCGCGAGGAAATGCAGCCTCTGAAGCCTGGAGAGCAGCCTTAAAACAGGCACTTAGTGGCTGTTCAGCTCCCTTTGGACTCAGCAGATGCTGCTGCTGGTGTCTTGGTTCAGTTGCAAGCAATGACAGTGTAATTTCATGCTATTTTGAGATGTTGTAGCTTCTCCTGTTCAGCCTGTAAATGCTCATGCAGAAAAGCATGTCATTGCCAGGTCATCTGTTATATCTACCAATGCTATGAGCCCTTCTGAGACATGTTATATGCATTAGGTACTTGTGTGGAGACACTATAGCCTAGTCATCATCATCTCTTAGACTTTAGACTCGTTTCTAGGGTGGACGCCTAAACCAGGTTCTAATTTCAAATTCAGTCTCATTCCTCAAGCTGTTTCTTTTTCAGTTTTGAAAAAAAATGTTTTTTGTTGTGTTTATTTTTGTGTGTGTAGAAACTTGTATTGTACATTTTTCAGTCATAATTTAGAACAGTGTTTTTTATTTCTCAGTTTGCAAGTCAAAAAAAAGAAGGGGACAAGAGGGTGGGAAAAAGGACATGGAAAGGACAAGTGAACATGAAAAACTACATAAATCTGTTTGGTTTTTTTTTTTGGGGGGGGGGAAATCCCTGAATAAATATAAAATTTTCATTACCTGTAAAGAACAAATAATTTCAATAGGCCTTATGTCTTACCTTCTCTTCTGATAGATAAGAGAGTTTTGTTATAATTTCTCCCCATGAAGCAACTAGCCTACAATTAAATGCTATGAATAGCCCTCATCCCTCATGAATGAGAATTCCCTCATGCTATTAGTAACTGTCAACATGCATGATTGTTCCTGTACTAAAAGTCTTGGTAGAGTTCCTCATTAATTAGCTTGTGTACAAATATGACTACCTCTGCCCGTGGGAATAATGAGCTGCCATTACAGGTAAAACCAGAGATCTGACTAAAGTAGATGAATTTTCCTTACAGTCTCACCGTATGAACTTTATCAACATCTCAAGCTTCATTATATACACAAGGTTGTTGTCTCAGATTTGTAGTAATAGTTTCAGATGCTCATTTTTTAGATATGCAGTTCATTTTCCAGTGGCCAAGTAGTATAATAACTAGTGGATTTTTCATAATTGTTTTTTAAATCTGGTAGACCCTATGCCTTTTCTTTATATGGACTCTGATAGTAATTTTATGAAAATATTGTCTATTCTAAGAAAATAAATGTCATTGTAATATCATGGTTCTTATGTATTTCCTCCAAGTAATGGGTGCCCATCATTGCTATTTAAAAGGTTACCTTGATAACCTACCTGACAATTTCTCCTTTGGGTTGCAGCTGAGCAGCAGTAAGTTCTGAGAATCGTCAAGAAATTGAATCCTGCTTAGACCTGAGAGTGCTTGTTCCTCTGTGATTTTTCCAAGAGTCACTTTCCACTCAGATTGCAAGACAGGTGACATCCCTATCATGTCACCTGAGAAGCCTTTGGGTTTTGGATATTTTTAGGTTAGCAGGATAGCATGTGTTGTTTCACTGATGATAGTCCTCAAATAATTGTTTTAACTGAGTTTTTTCTGAATCCGAGATGGAGGAAGACCTGAGTGTTAACCAAATTTAACCTTTCTTCAGATCTGGACCTATGGTGCCTGGTCCTATGAGGTCCACGTTTTTGTCATGCAGATAAGCTGGGACTAAAATTGTCAGTGCCTTGCCGACCACAGAGTGATTGTCTTCCCCACTTCTCTGTCCTTGTGTAGTAGGTGTTTGCAGCATGTGGCTTCCAGTGACCTGCCTACACACAGTGTGCTAATTCTTTTATCTTCATTGTAGTAATACTTGCATTAGGAAAGGATTCACATAGGTACTTGTCTTAACTACAATGTTAGAATAACAAAGTAGCCCAGAACAAATCCCCAAAAGATTGAGGCAGATGAACTATGTATGGGAATCTCCAGATGGCTCAAAATTCCCAGTCAGGTATATTTAACATCCTTAGATCCAGCTCAGTGGGGGAATGGGGGTGGTAATTCCCACCAAAGCAAAGAAATAGGAGACACGTACTGTTAAAAAGAAAAGATCATGTTGGGGCGGCGGAGAGGATCTTGTTTGTTTTACTGTGTGTGGGTTTTGTTTTATGGTTTTATTGGTGCAACTGGAAGGGAAAGGGGAACACTAGGGCGTATCAGGTTTCTTACAGTAATAGAAGGGGTCTGCTCTGTCCTCTTGTGGGAGGGCAAACTGCTGCTTCTGAGCAGCAGTGGAATAGCATTGCTGAGCTGACATCCCTGGTTCCTTGAGGTGGAACTTCAGGCACCCTGCACCGGTTAACTTCTCCTCCTGAAAGAAGCAACCAAAATGTGCAGATAAACAGGCTGCTTGGAAGTTCTGGAGAAGTGAGACATAGTGGTTTCAAAGTGAGTCCTATTGTCCTTCGCCCTTAGAATTGCAGCAATGCTGTGCATGTTCCAGGACAAGATCCAGCTGGTGGTGTTACACCTGTAGGGATGCCATACTGTGTACCATGCTGAATCTGACAGTGCTAATGGAAGTGTCAGGGGATGCAAAGAAGATTAGAGCCCCACAGGACCTTGCCAATGTATTTGTGCTTGTGCTCAGGAAGAGCCCAGAGGTCCAGGATCACAAATGAGTTCTAGAGCAAGAGTTTGCAATCTACTAATTGTTCCTAGAAAAGGCTAATGGGCAATATTTAGTGGGAAGATTCTTCTGTTAAACTGTATAGCTGTACATATTTCCTTTTGTGATTCACAGCCCCCCCTCCCACCCCCGGGGTTTTTCTTCATGCCAGTGTTAGCCAAGCTGGCATGGCAGGGTTGGTCCTTAGTCAAGTCTGCTTGTAAGAATTGGGTATTTTGGAGTATGTACTCTTGTTCAAAAGAGCCATGCGATAAGATCAATAAGATCTTATCTTATTCAGTAAGATCCTGCTCTTTTCAGTGGAGTTTTTGCATCAGCCTGTCAGCATGCTTTGAGCATCAGTTCCATATCAGTAACAAGAAAGAACACATACTTTAATTTTATCCTCTTGTTAGTCTCTTTTTTGATTATGTGGACACTGTAAAGAAGGGCTATGAAAAGTTATGGTCTTTTGCTGGACTGTTTTTCTTTTTTTTTTTCTGAAGGCTTGTTTGCAACGTTTAAAATTTTATAATTAAGTTAATAACAAGCCATTTTATTTTAACATCTCAAATTGTCATGGCTTAGATATTGAATGTGATGGTTTTACATGCAAATGAATTTTCATTCTAGAGCTGTATTAATCTGCGTTATATTAGAAGCTATATTATGTCAGGTAACTTTTTTTAGTATTTGAAGAAATATCTATCAAAATGTGTTAGCAGCATTTCACATAATTTTTTTGGGAAATGTGAACTCATCAATTCTTTTGCTCAAATGGTATTTCATTATGGAAAATTTTCAATTTCAGAACAACTTGTTAAGGTGTTCCATTTTGTTATTTTCAAAACACCATGGTTGTCTGGGTATTTCTCCCTTAAGGTTTTGGAATAATCTTAGCAAACGTTTCCATAAACTCAGAAATCTAAAGAAACATTTTCAATTAAAAAAAAAAAAAAAAAGAAATTACAGCCAACATTTTACCCTGGTTTGTGAAGAAAAAAGGGTTCTTACAAATTACTTTGTATGGAAAACCAAATTGTCTTTCCTGCCTAACTCATACTAATTTGTGTGTTTTAACTCTCTTTTTGCAGTTTTATTTATGAGTTTTCTCCTTTTCTCTCACACCTTACTTTTCTGTCAGCAGTTACCCTTAGTGCTTGTGTTTGCTTAGAAACATTCCTACTCTAATAGTGTGATTCCTCAAGAGATTTTGTGAAATAACATTAAAAGGATAGAGTATGGAGATCTTGTAAAAAGTTGTATTTACTGTTTGTCGATTGGATTCCACAAGTGGTATCTGGATAATATGGAGAACTTGATTCATGAACAGTCGAGCTTCTGAGCTTGACCATAAGGAGTTAAGAATGTGAAGCACTTTTATGCAGATTGTAAATTGGCTGTTGCTAATTCTCCTGTCTTCACCAGTTGATGTAGTATCAATTAGCAAATATAGGTTTTAAGGCTGCCTTTAATATTCATGATTCTTAATTGCCTTTGTTAATTGAGAAGAAACACTCTGGTGCGCAATGCTTGACAGGTAAGAATTATTATCTGCTGCTTGCATTGGCAGTTGTCCAGAGAAAAGTAGGTTACTGATACACAAGTATGTGCAAAGATCTTACCCACAGATCTGTTCTTTTGGCTGTGAGTTTTCCTGCTCTTGATAGACCACGTGAATAAGGGAACAGCTGATGGTTCAGGGTACAACATCTGAACAACCTGTTTTGAGGAATTGGGTGTGCAGGTTCATTTACAACAGGGAGTAGACACAAGAGAAAGTTATTTTTAGAAACTGAAAACCTACAGTTATTTTAAATAACTGTAAGAGTCAAAGAAATGACAGGCTAAAACCAAAGTAAACTGTGTTATTCATGGTGAAACTTATCTGGTCAAATTTTTCTATTTTTGTTTCCAAATATGACAAATTTGAGTTGTGTGTATGTTTGTCTTTGCACTGTATGTTTCAATCCCTGAAATATATCTTATGTTCAGGAAAAGAATCATATGGTAGGTATAATAAGGTATGATTAATGCTTTTAATGAAAAATGCTTATAAATGAAGTTTTTGGTCTTTATATTCAAAGGATAGATTCTTAACTGGAAAAGATGGTCATTCTGTGTTCTGTTAGGAACAAAAATGGCTTGATTTTTTTTTTTTAATGTTAATTAAAATTAAAATGTTAATTTTTCATGAGAGCTGTAAAATAAATTGAACTGGAAGCAGCTTATACAGGAAATGAGACTTACCAGTTAATTTTATTGTCTAAGGTTTGGCACCTTGGCTGATAAAAGTGAGTCTCACTTAAAATTTCCCTTTTGCTTCTCTCGGGGTTAGCCTGTCGAAATTACACCAGCATAGTGTGGTATGAGCCGCAAAGGGCTGTCCTATACCAGATGGACTTCAGAGAGATAATGGAAACAATATTGTCCCCAGCTTGGCAGCTGTTCCATGGGCTAAGCTGACCAGCTGTACACTGTGGGCTTCTGTGGAGGTTATTGGAGCAGTAATCACACGCTTTGTAGGGTTCATGGACTGTTGTTGTGAGATGGAGAAAAGCTATAACGTGCGGATAACCCCGGTGCTTGTTGGGACTGTCCCTTTAGCTGACGTTCTGTTGTAGCGCTTCATACTCTTTTATGGTTGTGCAGCAATTCTACTGTATTCTCAAATCGGAACAGTTTCAAGCATCCAGAACCAGGGACTGTTTGGAAAAAAAGCAGAGAATATGAGGGGCTGATTAATAGAAAGTTGAATAGCAGCAGGAAAAACAGGCTTTCCAAATGTAACTGTGGTCAGATTGCTGGTAGCAATAGCCCAATTACAAAAGGGCTACCTGTCCATCAGTGCTGAAAGGACATTTGGAAAGAGCAGAGGTCATGGCTGCTCCTTCTGACACATCCATGACTGCTTTTGCATAATAACTCAGCTACTCTGGAGATCCTGTATTAGGAAAACGTCTGGGGGAGAAAAAAAATTGGGTTTAGGCATGGCATTATGTTTCCAGTAGTGACAAAATACAGGAAGGTTGAAGGGTGGAACAATATTTATGAGACTGAAGCTCTATATCAAGCTTAGAGTTTCTTATGCTTAGAATATTTTTATTGGAAATGTTTTGTTTTGTTGATGCATGACTATATACTATTCCTTGTCAAAGATCACCTGTTGTGTTAGTGATCATCTAGTGTGAAATGTTATATCTGCCTACAGAGATTATGGTTGCACTTCTAGTGGAAGATTGCCCTGTGTATGTAGAAATATCAGATTGCCAGCTCTACACCGTATGCATTCACAGCTGGTTACAGTGTTTTGGATCATTGGTAATTGGAAATGTGTGACTGCTACAGAAATAGGATATCAAGGGCATCATAGTATCAGGGTTACCTGGAAACATTTCAACCTTAGAAAATACACCTGTCTTCAACACCCTGAGAATTTCTGGACATTCTAAGTTCTTCCAAAATGAGTGTTGTTTTGTCCATTTCCAGCATTAGTATCTAATGAATATGTAAAAAAATAACCCCAGCATCCCTCACAGAATTATTGTCTGAAACCCGCTGCACCTTTTCCTCTATTTATGGAGGAGAGAAATTACTGTTGGGTTAATGTACTGAGAATTCGGATGATTTGGTTCATAGATATAACCTGATTATGTTTGGTGGAGGGTTTTTTTTGTATCGGTAAATGTTTTTGTACTTATTGATAATGTTTTCTGGCAGATTACAAGTCAGGACAATTTTCTTTCTTTTGCACCATTCAGTCATGCCCAGAATATCAGGCTGAAAACTGTTAAAAGCAGATACATGTGCACTTCAAAACTTCTACCAGTAATTCTGGTAGAGCATGACTTCTTCACCTAAACCTTTCCTTTAGGGTACAGATTTTTTAATGATACTTGGCTGTTGGTTGTGTAAAGATAGACTGGCTGTGTAATGGTACTTGGTACACTTGGAAGTATCTTACTAGAGATACTTCTTCACTCGATACTTATTTTAATTGAAAGTCAGTGATACCTGAAGGGAAATATTTTTATGTGGGAGTAAACATACAGTTAAAATTGTAAGAGATAGGTTTTACAATACCTTTTAAAAATTGTCCTTAGTTTCTGAAGGGTCCTATGAATCCTCTCAAGACCTTTAATATGTTTGACCTCATATATGTTGATCATATGATTAGACTGAAATTATATGGCTCTTTTAATACTTGCTACTTCCGTAAGCTTGAAGTGATCACATTACAATTATTGTATCTGTAAAATACATGTGAAGTCACTAGTTACCTTAGCAGAATTCAGGAGGTGATATTTCTTCTAAATGCTAGAAGTAAAGTCTTGTTAGTAGTTTGTTATCCCTTTCATCCTTGCAACTTCCATGCCTTGGCAAGATGTGATGACTCATGGTTGTTACAGTTGTCAGCTCAGTATTAGAGCAGAACAGCTTCACAAATGTCCTATTAACCTATCTCATAACCCAGTGCCAAAACACTTTCATCATCTAGTCTATTCCAACATGTTAATATAGCTAAAGATTTATCGTTTTATTACTTGGCGCGCAAAAGTCAAATTACTTGGTGTCAAAATTAATTTCCCAGAAATCATTACCCAAATGACCTCTTCTCATTTCTGTTCCTCCTACTAACAAGAGTTTCTAACCAACTAAACTTTGGAAGGGTCCTGTTCCTTTTTATTGACGTACAGACAATTGTCTGTACGTCAAAGGCTACGTACCAGTAGCCTTTTTGTGGTCAATAATACATGTTTTAATCTAATGGCATATTAAAAGTTTAATGGTTTCCCATGGGTCTCTTTCAGGGAATTATTCTAATGTGATTGTACTATTTCTATAATACGATAATCTTCAAGAGAAGTAGAGCTAGTCTTTCTTCTTCCCAAAGGCAAATGTATGGAAAAGTTAGAGAAGTGACTCATTGATTCAGTTTAATGCTCAGTTTTCCACACAAAGTTAAATAAACCATGTAGTGAGGCATAAAGATATTCTTTTTTTTAACTGCTCATTGTTATTTCATTTGGAGCAGACAGATCAGTTTATACTAGAGCTGCTAATTAAAAAAGTCATGAATGTAGAACAGAGGTAAATAATAAAATGTCCTAGAAGCTGACTGGTCAGGTCGCATAGGCAGATTTTTTTATTTGGATATACATTTTCTTTTGTCTTGTCCCCCTGCCCCCAAAACATTGAGTAATTAAAAGTATGCATATAGAAGAAATTTCAATGACTATTTAAATACCTTAACATTGCTTATAAGCTATTGTGCCTTTAGTTTATGAGTAATTGCATTACTAAAATAATGTAACATCCACTGATACTACAACATCTATTCAAGCATTCACAATGCAGTTACAGTCAAAACAGAAATTACTCCATGTTTTCTAACAGCTGAAATAGTTAACTATGTATACCGTATAATGCTTCACTGTTTCGCAAAAATATCGAGTAGAACACTGATATTTTTCTTATTTAAATAGTAATATTTCTTAATAGTTCTATTTCTTTTTTTTTAAAAGTAGTTGAATCATAATAGAATGTATACATTAATATAAATAGAGTCTGTTTTCATTATAGTATAGATTACAAGACAGACATAATATGAAAGGGCATTAATTACTAAATTCAGACTGTGAAAATCCCCCAAAAGAGAACTCGGATAAGAATTTGGGTACAGGGGAGGTCAGAATGTAATTTATCTTAAAATAAAAATTATTACAATTTGTATTTTGTTTGTTGCTTATTAGAACAGAGCTAAGGGTTTCCAAAACTTTATTTGAAAACCGAGAGGGTTTGCCACTTTATGTGGACTTCTGGTAGCTCACCCAGCTTCCCTTCTCATCTTTGCCTCATCTAAACTAGTCTTGTGCCTTAGCCTTTCTAGCCAATCCAGCCCATTATTTCTTAGGAAAAACCCCAAATATTTACTTTGCCAAAGTGAAAGATGGATGGGTTCTGTTGCCCAAAGCAACAGGATTCCCCGAGGGACAGGGATGGCTGAGGCTCAGGTACCTGCTCAGAAGCACTCAAAGTACAGTCCTGAAGGCCCTATCCTCAGGCACAGAATGGTCTTCTCTTAATAGAAATTCTGTCAAAATCAGCTAGCCCTAGAGCATTTCTGTGAGTGAATAAATCATCATGTTCTGACATGCAAACATCAAAACTGTGGACATAAGTTTCTAATTGGCTCTAGACAGGGATCACAGTGAATCAGCAATTAAACACAAGCTGTCAATGCAGTCCTGTTGGTTGAAAGTGTAATCCCCGAGTGTACAGACGGGGAAGTTGTCAGAAGAGGCTGGGAGATGTCTGCCATCGTGAATAACAAGGATGAGGGAAATCACCCATCATCTGGTCTGCCAGTACATCTCGTCCAGGTTGCTGGTGAGACTGGCACAGAGCACACGCTGCCTGTCAGGTTTCCAAGGGACTTTAGAGAAGGCAAGTGACAAAAAAATGAGCGGAGGAAATGAATTCAGATGAGGTCCCTGGTTACTTATATTTCAATGTAGGAAGAAGCCTGGATAGTTCATACAACACTGAGGGAGAAGATTCTGGATGATAATTGGAAATTAGAAAAGATATGTATAAAAGGAAGAATGGAAATGAAGCTTAAACATTTGGTCTGTAAATAAAGCTTTTTAAAAAAAATCATTATTTAACAACAAAGATAATTAACCACTGAAACAAATGGTGGAGGGATGCATTACATTTTTCACTTTTCAGTGTTTTCAAATCAGTAATTAATACCTTTCTGAATGTTATCTTTTAGCCAAACATGAATTATTTGGCTCACTTTATGGATAAGTAGGTGAAACTTAATGATCTGTGTGCAGGTTGTATTAAATGATCGAATAGTCCCATCTGGCTTTGAGCTCTAAATCCACTTAATGGGTGAATTACATTAATATCCACAGACCTTTATGAAGTTGGATGTTGGTTCTCTTCAAAAAACCCATGAAAGTTTCTAAGAGGTGGGAGGGGAGAACCTGCCTTCTCATCCCTGTTTCACCCTTCTTCAAGGTGACTTCAGTTTCTAATATTAACCTTAACACAGCTCCTTGTGCTGTTGGTTGGAGAATGTTACCAGATTAGTGTCAGATTCTAATTCGTTTCCTTCTGTTGATAATTACATTTTCACCTAGGTTATATGGTACTTCCCATTTTTAAGGAGTTGTTTACGAAATGGTACCACACAAGATAACATTTTCTAGACTCTTTGGCTACTTCAGGCTGATTACTTTTGCTTGCTTATTTTGAAGCTTCATCTAAAATGTCCGAGCCATTTCCCAGAACAAGGTGATGAAGAACGATTTATTTATTTCTCCCCTCCCTTTTCCCCGGTGACAAAAAGTCTTCCCACCGAAAGTTCCAGCAATCCCTGAGAAAAAGTGGCACTTCGGAGAAAAGGTTTAAGGTTGACAGGCTGCATCTGCTCGGGCAAGATTCGCTAGTATTTGTCAACGACTTTCTCTGGGCTTTGCGGCTGCCCCGAGCGTGCTTCAGTCTGGGGCCGCAGGGATCAGGCCGTGCCCTCCTTGCCCCTTCCCCGTAATGGCGGCCGCTGCTGTGGCACTGCAGCTCAGCGCAAGGTGAGGGTTTCTCCCCGTAGCTGCCTCAGCAGTGGTCTGTGGTGAGTGCAGCGACAGCTGTTTCGGTGAAGAAGAGACTTGTAAAACGTGAGGTGGGGTGCAAGTGGGAGTTGGTGGCTAGCGGGGAAGGAAAAGTGGATCGAGCAAAGGAGACAGCCATCACCTCCCTCTCCATTAAAGCGGGGTCCTGAAGAGAAAAGGTACGAGTTTGAATTGTGCAGTCCACTTCACTGTTGATGCATCTTAACTTTTTAGTGTCTTAATGCTAAATCCTTCTTCAGCGCAACCTGGAGCAGTAGTATCTAGCGACGGCATCTAACGCGTGTTCTACCTGCGGTGGCGGGGCTGGAGCGCCAGCGGGGGGAAGGCTGCTGGGTTCTGCCAGTTCGCTGAAACAAGAAGGTGGTCGCTACCTCTGAAGGTAGCAAGGAAAAAAGGAAAAATGGGAGGAAATGATGCGTGACACAAGAGAAGTTCTTACACAGGAAGAAGCGGAGGAGGCTTGAGCTTGTTTTCATATTATCTTTTTATTAAGTTCTTTATCTGGACAGCCAGTGAGCACTCAGAGGAGTGAGGTTTGTGCACTGCCTGGCTGTACGTAACCTTCTTAGGAAAAATCACTTATGCACCAGAAAACTGACTTTAATTTAAACACAAATCTATCACTTGTGGGTTTTTGGCTCTTCTAGAAGAAATGATTACATTATTTCAGCAATATGTACTGAAAGAATGAATTACTTATGAATAAACATTAATTTTTATTTTGGGAATTTTTGGTCTTCTGACTGCCTGTAAAAGAGTCAGACAGTGTGACAGGGTCTAAGCCTGTTGGATTTGTCTGGTTTACACTTAGTTCTGGATTTGACAGCTTTTGCTTCCCAGATACTCAACACCAGCTGTCTCATAGAAATAAAACTCACCTCCTAGCTTTTCAGTGCCATGCAGTTACCTCTGCTGTCCCAAGTTAGCTTAAGTAGTAGTTTTTATGCTTTTTAAATATACTTTATGTACTAAGTTTGTATGGTTGTATGGCTTATGGAACTCTGTGTGCGATATCATATCTGTGCTATTTATAATCAAGTGTATTGTGTGGATGTGCCAGCTTTACTGAGTTCAGACCAGTGGAGTTTTGCTGTCGTGGGTTTCGTGTGTGTGTTTTGATGGGCTTTTTGTATTTGAGCAAGCTGATGAGGATGCTAACTACATTTATATGGACTGATGCAGTTTCTGGTCCCTTCACTATTGCCATATTTTTCTCTGAAAGAAGAGTGTGCTGTTGTGGTTTAGCCCCAGCTGGCAACTAAGGCCCACGCAGCCGCTCGCTCACTGCCCCACGATGGGATGGAGGAGAGAATCAGAAGAGTGAAAGTGAGGAAACTCATGGTTTGAGATAAAGACAGTTTAACAGGGAAAGCAAAAGCCGCGCACGCAAGCAAAGCAAAGCAAGGAATTCATTCCCCGCTCCCCATGGGCAGGCAGGAGTTCAGCCATCTCCAGGGAAGCAGGGCTGCATCACGTGTAACGCTTACCTGGGAAGACAGACGCCATCACTCCGAACGTCCCTCCACCCCTTCCTCCTTCTTCCCCCAGCTTTATATACCAAGCATGACTTTGTATGGTGTGGGATACCCCTCTGGCCAGCCTGGGTCAGCTGTCCTGGCTGTGTCCCCTCCCAGCTCCCCGGGCACCCCCAGCCTGCTCGCTGGCAGCCCAGCATGAGAAGCTGGGCTGTCCTTGACTGCTCAGCAACACCCCAAAACATCAGCATGTTATCCACATTTTCTCATCCTAAATCCAAAACATAGCTTCACACTAGCTTCTGTAAAGAAAATTAACTTTATCCCAGCTGAAACCAGGACAGTACGTTAAACGGAGGTTTTGCATAATTTATGATACTGACGGCAAAAAACATGGGGGAGAAATTAATAATACAAGTATTATATGGTAACATAGAAACATTATGCTTAAATCCACCTAGCTTGTAAAAAGCGTAAGTGTCTGTGTAATGTTTCAGTAGTCTCTTCCCTTTTCCATCCTGAGTTGCTATCTTAAGTTGTAAGGGAAAATTGGCGTGGCACTGTTTTCCTCAGTACTTTTTACCTACATTTCATATGAATTAGATATAGGTTAATGATTTGACTGTAAACATAATCCATCTACAAAGTTCCTCAGCTTTATCTCTGGATTTCTGACAAAGCTCTTCTTGAGAACAAAAGAGATTTTTTTAAGGGCTGCTGAGTCACTTACATAAGGTGCTACAACAAATTATCTGTGCTCTTTTATCCCTGGTAACTCTGTACAGATTAAATGGACTTTATGGATTTATTTTTAAAATGGAAACAGATGTAAAGTCAGTGAATGTGCATGCACATGCAAATATTAATACTGTATAAAGTCAGCAGTTCATACTTTTCAATGTTAGATGCATGCTGAATATCTTATGTTAAATTTCATTACATCATTCATAGTATGAAATCACTAGGATATAACTGAGATGACTTCCTGCCATTAAATATTCTACGGTTTTTGGCAGGAGTTAGGGGTGTTAACCTCAATTGCCTTGCAAAAAAAATCCTGCTGTGATAACTGTACGGTCTATTTAAACTGTCCTCATAAGATTTTACCCAAGTTTCTCATCTTTCTGTAAAATTATAACATTATTGACCCACAATGACGTTCAGTCCCAATGGGGTATGCACTGTAGTGGTGGGCGAGAGATCTCTATCAGATTGCTTTGAAGAATTTGTGATTGAGAGTGCTGTATAAATGTAAGCTGTTGGTACCAAAAATAAATCAGTAATTAGAACTGATGGGAGTGAGGCAAAGCCATGTGAAATTAAAAATTTAATTTGATACATGAATATTTTAAAGCAAATATGAACATGTGCTTACTTTGGGCTGCATTAGCTCTGGGCAGCAATTTGTTGTTGTGTTAGAGGAAATGAAGGGTTTATAAGAAACTGCCAAGACCATTTTTGCTTAAAATATCCTTTCACTTTCTACTGTATGTCAGTGAAGAGCATGATATGTGTTGTTTTATGCAATGCTATATATTGAAGTTGACCCAATAATCTTCCTGGAAGAAGATTAAGGAGAGTTGTATTCTACATTTTAAAAATATGCATAACAATTTTATAGGAAAATTTCAGGGCGTTGTGCTGCAGATTTCAGGCTGACAGGGATGCAGGGGAAGAACTGAGAGAGCCCCACAGTAGCTCCAAAGGAGGCTTTGTGGTCTGCCTTTGGCATGGAGGTTTCTCAGCCCTTCCCCTAAATGCATCGACTACTTCTGTGCCAGCTGTGCAGAATAGTACTTATTCATCTGATTTACTGTGTGTATTTCACTTATATTAGCTAAGAAGGTATTTAGCATGTGCCAGAACTCCACTGATTGCATTATAGTGTGTTTTGGGGGTTGGGGGGGTGATTTTAACCACAAATTGAACCTACTTTTCTTTTTCCTTTAAATTCCATATCTGTTCAAACTGGATATTTTGTTTTTATTTTTAGCAGGCAGTTGTGAATGGCAGCTGTGTACTGTGAGAACATCAGGGTTTTTCAGGAATCTCTCTACAGGAAAATACCGAGCTATTTAATCCTACTTCATTTTGTTTGCCGCCGGTAATTGTTAGCTTGATACACAGCTTTGTGTGGGGGCAGGTAGGGAAGCTAAGCTGTTTTTTAAGTTGTTTTTTTTTTTTCCTGGAGTGAGTTTATAGAAACATAAGTAGGTACAATTTGTATGTAACTGGCAAGGTGTTCATTATGATATTTTAAAATTATATAATTCACCTTCTCTGTGATGAATTTCATTAATGGCATGGATCTGAGTAGGCAACAATTGTATTTCTATTTTTTTGTGGGTTACTTGATGAAAACATCTTCTCTTTCCAGCAACGACTCCTAGCCGTGTTAAGGAGCAACACTGTAGATATCTATTGCAGATTTTTTAACCTGTGTTCTCCTAGCATCTTTTGCAGTGCGTCTATAGTACTTAGAGATCTCCATTTGTGATCAACACTGAGGTTCAAAATGAAAACCTTCCTTTCCTGCCTTTTACACAGATGAACTTTCTGAATTTGGTTGGAACAGTTAATGGTTCTGTGCCTTAGTTCTTCTAACCAAACATACATCTTTTCATTCTGCTTCTCATTTCTGCTAAAGCTACGGGAATTCAGTCTCAACGCACACAATACAAACCATATCCAGCTCTCTGTCTGTCTGTGTACGTACCTACCAAGGTGTGAACTGCAGATGATCATTTTCATGCCCTGTAATACAAAGCACATAAAATCTAGAGTTAAGGGTTGGGGGACAGATTGTAGGTATAGTCAACACTGCACATCTTTTAAAACATCCAGATCTAGCAATGCATTCTGTGAGCTGCAGGTAGCAAAAGCTCACTGAGACAAGTGAGACAGTCATGCTTAGACTGAGAAGAACATGGAGAAGTTATCTTTGACTTGTTTATTATTGAAGTTCTTCAGTATTTTTGAAAAGAAACAGTGGATCATACCAATTCTGCTGTCATGTCTGTAGGGATGGTTATACAAGAAGTGTTACAATACAAGGTGCAGTACAGGAACTCCTGAAACTATTTCAGATTCAGGAATTATATAGATTTATATAACACAGGCATGTAAAAACAGGAATTGTGCTGTATTTGAAGTAAGAATTAGAAATAAAAATGTCCTGGAATCAAGATGCACTTGCTAATAGTTGCTTCAGGCCTGAAGACACTTGACTTTGCCTACAAAGTGCTCTGAAAAGCTGGAGTACAGGAGACCCTGAAGAATTTCATCAGGAGAATGCAAATACATTTAAAAAGCAGATAAACTGCTCTTTGTGGCTTCAGGCAGGGCAGGCTCCATCATTGCCCAAATTTTGAAATGAGTAAGTACCTAGGTTGAGGTGAAAGCTTCTGCAGTGGGTCTTATTTCTGTTGTGCCACTTATGCGGGATTCTATTTTCTATGCCAGTGAGAGACACCATCTTCCCACGTGTCCCTGGGAAGTTGCCTAGAAGGCCACAGCACAACTCTTGATTTGGCAAATAGTTCTTGCTCTCAAGCCAATGTAAGCCTGTTGCACAGCTGAGTGATGTTGGGGCTCCTCTTCAGGTTTGTAGGACCAACCACAGGCAGGCTGGGGTGGAGAGCAGGTGTCTGCCAAGTGCTGTCTAAAAAGACTTGACGCCTGCACCAGATCTGCTAGGAAACCAGCCTGACTTGCAGACTGTGTAGTGAGGGAATCAAGATGTCATAAGAATAATCCATCTTGGAAGAAGCTGTAGCTGGCTCCCATGAAATTGCTGTGTGTGCAGCTGCCCGCGATGTATTTTGCTGTGCAAGGGCTATCAGAGCAATCATTCACTTATGTGCTGACGTATCTGTATTTGGCAGTCTGCAACATCTCCACTGACTTGGATTTAAAACATCGTAAGCTTGTCCAGATTGAAACTATTTGGTATTATTTTGCTTGACTTGCCTGTCTTTGTCCTCCGTCTTCTTTCTTGTTTTTAGTAGAAATTCTTATAAGGCCAAGGATATTACACTTGAAAATGAGGTAAATGACTATTTTGAGCATTGGATTGATGTCCTAGCCTGCTATTTTAATCAACCTTTCAATTACAGCCAAGGTAGTGTGGAGATCCTTAAAATATTTCCATCACTTACTCCGAGAAGCTTTCTGGTAAGACTTCAATAAAGTTAGTCTTTTGGGGAAAAAAAGCTGTAGAGCAAATTAAAACTGAAAGAATATAAATATGCAAACATGGAATGGTCAAAAAAATTCCCAAATGTTATAATCCAGCAAAAGAAATGGCAACTTCCCACCATCAGCTTGTTAGCAGGAACAATTTGTACTCTCCAAAAAGATAGTTTTCGCCGAAGTCTAATTCCGAAGAAAGAAAACGCAAGGGTGCAGACACTGCTGCTTACTCTTGAAAATAGGCTTGACTTTGCATGGCTGGCTTTAATGAAACTCACTCAGCAGGCATCCTACCATTGTAACTTAAAAGCTAGGCAAATGTGTTACCTTTGCTGCTGCAATATTTCGTTTGTCATGGAAACCAACAGTTAATGTAATGCAAGATAAGTAACTATTTCTTACATGTTTCATTTTACATGCTAGGCGCATAGTGTTTACAAAATGTGATTTTTCCAAAGGATATCTTTATTATATAGCTCTTGGCACGGCATATACAATTTGTCCTAGTCCCTCGATACAAGTGAGCACACGTTTTGACTTTGCACCTGCAGATTAGTAAAAGTGCTTTGTGATCTGGTGAAAGTCAATGTTTACATTGCTGAAAAGCTGATGGAAAAAACTGGTTTTGTTCACTGTTTACATTGATATTTAAAGTACGATGTTTGAAGCAATCATGGGAACCAAGGAAAAACTATCTCCAGAAGCTGCCATAATTTCCAGTTTCTTTTGCAGTGGAAGCCAAAATGACAATAGTTGTGTAAATCTTGATCAATGATTTTTTTCATATCAAAATAAATTAAGCTGCTTTTCTGCAGTGCTTCTTGTCGGTATTTTTGCAGCTGACAGTACTAGTTAGACTTTAAAAAAAAAAAAAACAAACCTGTCACTGGAAGATGATTGGCATTCTTCAAGGCAAACACTTAAGGGCCTTTTTAAATCCAAAAGCTGCTATTGCTGCATGCAGATTCTCCTACAGAGAATGATGGTTGGTGTGAATGTTGGTTCAAGAAGAGAAGGCTACTACATAATGGAAGCGACTTCTCTTATTAAAAATCCATATACACATAGCAATTAAGAGCTTTGACTTTCCTGATTAGCTTGGCAGTAATTTACTGTCAAACAGATTTATTTGTAGAGAAAAGGTGTGCAAAATCATGGCCAGTCATTTTTATTTATTTTCCCCCAACCCCCCTTGAATAAATAAAACCAGAACATAGATAATGTTGAGAGAGCTGGGGTTGTTCAGCCTGGAGGAGAGAATGCTCCAAGGAGACCTTATTGCAGCCTTCCAGTACTTAAAGGGGGCCCATAAGAAAGATGGGGACAGACTTTGTAGCAGGGCCTGTTGCGATAGGACAAAGAGTAATGGCTCTAAACTAAAAGAGGGTAGATTTTGACCAGATATGAGGAAGGAATTTTTCACAATGAGGGTGGCAAAACACTGGCACAGGTTGCCCAGAGAGGTGGTCGATGCCCCATCCCTGGAAACTTTCAAGGTCAGGTTGGACGGGGCTCTGAGCAACCTGATATGGTTGAAGATGTCCCTGCTCACTGCAGGGGGGTTGAATTAGATGGCCTTTAAGGGTCCCTTCCAACCCAAACTATTCTATGATTCTGTGATTATCCATTAAATTAAGAGCCTCTGAATCTTCGACATTGTTGTTCCTTGAAAATTCCCAGATAAATTAACACTAAGCAACTGACACACCTTCAGGTAAGGCACGAAGACTTCTGCTTATGAATCAAAGACTTTCTCTCCAGAAATTTAATGTGCATATTGAAAAACAAAGGAAATTAAATCTCTAAGCTGTAATGGATATTGTTGAAATCACAGCATGGATGTCACGATCATGTTTCCCACATGTATATTTGTAGCAGCATGAGTAAATTTTTGAGTATGCATGCTGCTAGGTAGTGTAGGAGGCTGTCGTGTTCCATACCTGACCCTATGAAATAAAACTGATTCATCGCATAAAAGCTTTTAAAATTTGGCCTTTCCAACAAGTCCATAATCCTATTGAGACCTTCAGGATGCCTAACTGTAAGATAGGACAGTATTGGTACTAGGGACAACCAATTATTTAGGACAGTTTAGTACTTATGTTTTTAATGCATTTCCTCAGCTGGACCCCTGCAAGCTTAAAAGACTATATTCATTATAAGCAAGGACTCTGCAATCTGTTTTAAATATATTTTAATGAATGTATTTTACTGGGGTTTTGGGTTGGATTTTAGCATTGTTTCTTTCCCTTCAGTCTAAAACAAACAACTAAAATTTTGAAAAAGAAAATCTATATTTCTTTGACATCCTCAGTTAAAAAGTACAAGCTGAGGTTACTTTGACACCATGTCCTTTCTCTTTCTAGCCTTTGGTGGTTTTTCGCATTTGAGTATTTCAGTGCATGATGCTTATGTAGACAACATAGTTGGTTTAGTAGATGATCCTGAAGTTTTTTAGAGGACTTACTGAAGTCAAGTCTGCCATACAGCCTGGCAATGTTTTTTCTGGCTGCCTGGCAGATAGCAGCTCCTCCATTTTCTGTGGGTCTTCTCACTTTGCAAATTCCTGTTACTTATATATAAGGTTTGTGTGCTTTTTTGTTGTTGTTGTTAAAGGTTTGCCAAATGAAATTCCAAACTGTTGTATTAGATGACTATGTAGTCCCCCTTAAGTTGTTTTCATATTCAAGGGAGCGATTTAAACTGATTTGGTGAAGATGCTGAGCACCAGGATTTATGTGGGAATGTCACAAGTGACAAGCCTTCCCTAATGAATTGCTTCAAAAGAAAAGTACCACCTGTCTGACATTATTCCAGACTTCATTAATTACCCCATATCACTTCTGACAACTGCAGAAAAATCAGACTGATGTTTCTGACCTCTAATCTGAAGAGATCTTTCCATCTTGATGTTGTTTTAATCAAATAGCACAAGGTCTCAGTATTACCAATTCACAGCTGCCAATCAAGAGGATTGCATTCTGCATGACAGCTCCAGATTCTCTTCATCAGTATTGTGTTGTTTCCACTCCCATTAAAAAGCCTGATAATTTTAGTCTTTGTTTTTATATTATCTCTTTAAAGAGGAGATTCATGTAACTTTTCAGTAAGCATACGTATGCAGCATCACAGGTTTATTCTTTTTTCTTGTAGGCTTGTAAAGTAAGTGAAAAACAATCCCTTTTCCTCAAATCTTCTGCATATATGAGAATGATAAGGAAATATAGAATTACCTAGAATACAGGCCTAACTGCTTGAAATTGTACCTAATTTGTGAACAAAATTATTTCTGATCACAATTTTAACCTTTTTTTTCCTGAAACCATTTACTAGTACTACCTCTCATCCCGGAATATTTAATGTAAAAGTGTAAATGGTTCTGTGATGAACTGAATAATTAATTGAGTCCAACTATGTTTGAAATTATTGGAAAAGAGTGTATGTATCTCTATGGCAACTTTCTCCTCTGTAACATTTCTTCTTGATGTGAAAATTCAAGAAAGTCTATACTTACGTAGTTGAGGTTAATTTAGGAAGATACCCCAAATGTAAAGTCTGTTATATATTGTGAGGCATCTAGTGTTTCTTGTTGAAATGAACACAAAATTATCTTGAACTTGTGATGTCAACAACTAGGAAATGCTACATTTGATGATACTCGTGCAACTGCTTATTTTCCCCATTGCTGCTGTGCATCTTGATATACCTTTTAAGTGCACATTCAAGGTCAGGTCGGGTGGGGTTCTGAGCAACCTGACCTAGTTGATCATGTCCCTGTTCATTGCAGGGGGGTTGACTAGGTGGCCTTTAAAGGTCCTTCCAACCCAAACTATTCTACAATTCTATGCACAGTGACAGGGTGGTGCTCGTTCCCGTATAATCTCAATGTTTCACAACCATTGGTCAGTCTGTTTTTCATTCTGCCTACAAGCTGCTGTGGCATTAATATCTCTGTTTGACAAATAAGAAGCCACGGCACAGAGCTATCAAAGTTAGAAGTATATGTTAAATTTGGGATCTGTCTGAGGCAGCTGTAATCAGTTTTTCAGAGCAATTAGTGCTGTGGTCTTGAATGTTTTCAGAGTGTGATTTTTTGTGGCAGATGTGTCGTGGGTATGTGTCTGTGTATGTTATCAGCTTTGCCACTAGGGTTCAAGTCAGGAATTTGTCACTCTCAATAGACTAACCACTGGAATGGGCCAAAAATATCCCTGAGGGTGATTTTTTGCAGACATTTGAAAATCCAGGAACAGCGTAGTTTGGGGCTCAGGGAGAGAGATCAGGGATCTGGGCCTGACCTTGCTTCACTTTGCTGTGCTTCCCCCTTCCACCTGCAAGCCCCTCCTGGTGGTCTACCTCCACATCCATCAGCTTACCAGTCTGGGTTCTGCTCTCCAAGTTCTTGCTCTAGGAGATCTAGCTTCTCCTCCATGGATTTTCATCAAACAAAAATTCAATTATTTTTCATAAGAACTTGTGTGGGTTTGTGGTGTGGGTCTTTTTCAGCTTGTGGTGGTGGTGGTGGTGTTGGGGGGGTTGTTTGTTTTTTTTTCCTGGGGGAGGGTGACCTCATCTGTGTGGCAAGACATTTGTTCCTTGGTTCTTCACTGGTTCTCATGGTATTTAATTTATTTTTAGCTCACCTTCCAGGACCATTATTACCTCTTGTTCCACACTATTGTGTGTTTAAAGAAAGTGCTGGAAGAGAGAAACAGCAGAAAGACAAGGGCTTCACTTCCTGTGTTCACTGCAGTAGGAGCCACTAAATGTTAAGAAAGAGTGAAAAGTTTCTTTTTTTTTCTGATCACTTCCTGGTGTGCAGTCACATGCTTAGTATTGAAATACAGTTGCCAGGTTCTTCTGGTGACTGAAGCATCTCCCAGTGTAGGTATTTTCTTTTTTTCTCTCCTCTCACAGGGAGTAGGAAGGATGTGTCCCAACCAGGCACATTGAATTTCCCTGTAATTCCAAGGACACATTGATACCTCTCAAGAAAATAGTTGTAAGATAAATATTTTTAACAGGAGTAAATCTTTTCCCTAGTCTGACTCTCAAAAATGGCTAAACTATTCTTAACTATAATTTTTTAAAATACATGTAAAACCACAAATACAGAAATTTCAGCCTGACTAGGTTGTGTTTCATTAAGGGGGTAGAATGGAAACCTCATGACAGTGTCAATGACTTCTAAATAGGTCTTATATAATCAACCTTGTTTATATCAGCTATATTTTTGGGGCATTTATAGCTTTACAAAAGAGAATCTTAATCTCCTTCATAATGACTAATAAATCAAGACCAATGTCTTTGGCTTTGATTTGGATGCAGCAGCTGAAACACAGAATTGAAATTGCTTAACCTGTACTCTCTATTGTGGCAGAAAGAATTAAGATGTTATGACTTCATAGGGTTTTTTTAACTGGGGGTGGGGGTGGGGGGTGGGAATCAATCTCATATAATAATGTTATTCCATTACAATTACTCGTAGTTCCACACCAGTTGGAAGGTAAATTTTTGTAAGCCATCCTGCATGCTGCTTCTGGATGCAAATTATCATTTAATCAATAGTTTTGGACTTTTACATGAATCTTTATCACCTGTATGATCATTTCAAGCATGGAAAGTGTACTGTCACACAGCATCTCGAGGAGGGTGGGTGCAAGAGAAATTTGGATCAGAGAAGCCTGCTGTAACTCATGCAGTGGGATAGGTAGCTAGTATCTACTAGTATCTTCTATAGTCAAGCTTGTTGATAGATGTCAAAACATTAGCTGTAAACAGCTGTTGCATCAGAAATATTGGAAGCACTTTCAACCTTACCTTTATACTTCATGCACTATTTGACAAAAATACTTGTATATGGTTCAGATGGGGGGAACCTACCTTCTTATTTATACAATTAATACGACTGGATGGTGCTAGTAATGCATCATGTTTGTTAGCATACTCGTGACATTATCATAGACTTTCCAATATGTGAATTGCTGTGCATCTCTTCTTCACGTTCTTCAGTTTGTGTTTTCAAGAAATCAACTTTGTATGGTCTGTTAATATAGCTAGTCTTACTTTATAGTAAGAGAAACTTACTGGAAATACAAGTTCATTAAATTAATAGCCTGAAAAAAACACTCCATTTAAGTTAGTTTTGTCTTCAATTTTTTCCAAATGTGTTTATTAACATGTAGTGAATGACAGTCTTGAAGAAGAATTTTTAGGATAGAGATATTCTGGATAACCATAGGGAAGAGATTTTGGAGCTGTTAATTCTGTTTCCTTGTAAAAACTAGGCAAATTTGGATTTCAATCCTTTCCTCAGATGACAAAGCAATCATTTATATTTGCCTGACTTCTGTGGCCAGTTTTGGAGAGGGCTTCTGGTGGGTTAGCTGGCTTGGTGGAGTGGCTGCTCGGCTATTACTTATTTTTCAGAAAACATTAAAATGGCTGTTGTTCAAATTAGGTAGTAACAAGGTTCTCCTCCCAACAGCAGGTGTTGAGCTATAATTGGCCATTACAATGTCATGTTTTGCTTGGAGACTTTGAGAGGATAACAAAGCTATTTTCTATCAGTACAAGTTGGCTTTTATTACAAGTAAAGGAGAACTCCAAACCAGGTCTGGGGGGGTCACAGAGGTAGTGGCTTATTTTCTTGGGTGAAACCAATTAGCTTCTGTGACCTCAGAGCTCATATTTCAGTGTAAAAATACTCAATTGTGTAGAGGCACTGGAGACTTGATCAACATATAAATAAGTTAATTTTTCCCACAGAAAAAAACAAAACCCAAACCTCTGGAGCTTTATTCTGTTTTTCAGTAATTTGAAAAAACAACCAACCAACTTTTTTTTTCCATTTTTAGTAATTTGGTCATAAAGTGTAGTTTTGGTCTGTGTAATGTAATGTAATGAGTGACCCTGCAATTCTAGTCCTTTGTTAGTTTTCAAATACCACTTAGGACATGATTCCTGTAGCCTCAGATGTAAGGACAGTGTCATAAATCTATGGGATGAAAATACTGAATAAGCTGCTCTCCATAAGGCACAGACAAGATACTGAACTATAAATACTGATTTCTTTGTTTATAGAATTTAGAGCAACACTGTAGTAGTGACTTGCATTAACACTGTATTTCCCTTCTTCACAGTGACGAGGTTTTTAGTTTGTATCTCTGAGGATTACTTTCAAAGTATCATTGTCTGTGTCTAAAGATACAGAAGAATCTGCAGCAAGTAGCTATCCCGAAGCGAGTTCTGTATTTGGTTTGCTTTTAAAAGTTATGGGGTTTATGGCATCGTTACTACAAGTTCACGAGGCAGGCAGAAGCGGGCCACTCTGGCAGATCGTACCAGTGGTTCTGGCTGAGCCTGTAGATGACCGGGTCCAGGTCCGCGTGTGTCACAGCTCGCTTCAGCAGGGGGGTTCCTTGCATTCTTCTGAAATTCAGTGGCTACGCTGACAGTGGGGTAGGAGCTTTACGTACTCCCTGTTCCTGTCATAGGATCCAGAGCAACGATGGCATACTGAACAAGTGGTATAAACAGCAGCTAAATCTGGTAATAAGATTGGGGGTTTCTTTCTTGGATCCAGGATTCAATTTTGAAAGGAAGAGGAGGAAGCTGAACTAAAACCAAACTGAATAACAGTAAGTGCTGATGATGTGCGCCAAGATTTAAGACCCAGTTGCAGATCCCTGCTGTGCTTTAGGAACCTAAGCTTGCCCGGTCCCTAGTAAGCAGGATTTGGGTCTTCCTTGGTGTTTCCTGGGAGGACTGTTATCCTGGGATAGTCCACAGAGACGCAAGTTCTTCACTGGCCTGACAGAGGTGTGTGGGAGTTAGGGTACATAACCAACACTGAATGGCAGAAGAAGTTGATGGATGTAGTGTCTTGAAGGCAGAGTGAAAAGACAGTCATTAGTTACCTTCCTAAAAGACGGAGAGGAAAAGTCTAGTGTGTTTCCACTCACTGAAACATACTGTGGCATGGGACCTGTTTTATGGTAGAGCATAGCAAGAGGAGGTTACTGTTTATCCAATTATTCTCGTAATTTTTTGGTGTGACAATAATGTAGAATGAATCCCTAAGAAATGAGGCTGCAGAAATGTTACACTGGAAATGATGTTTGTGGGTTTTTTGGGTTTTTTTGACCCAAGACATTCTGAATACTGTCTTCACTGCTCCAATAATCCTTTAATAATACTAGTCAGAAAGATAATTCAGTAAATAAAACTACTTTCATACATCCTGCTGTGTTATTGTACTAGCAATCATCTGCTTGGAGAATATGCATATCTAATTAAATACATTCAGTGGATGAAGCAAAAATTACTAGTCTCATTAATATATTTTAAATTTTTCAAATTTGATATGCATCGATGTTGTTCAGTGCTTTGTGCCTTCATGCACCTGCATATTTAGATAGCTTTTAGTCAGCCAAACCATGCATAGAAGAAAATTAATGGACCTTTCTTTCTTTACAGCAAAGTAAATTTTGAGTATGATTTTTATAATTTCAGTTCAAATATTCCTTCTTCTTAATAACAAAAATATATTTTCAAGTCTGAGAACTTGTTAAAACTGTGGGTAGTGTAAGAGAAGGAGAAATAGAAAGTTGTGCATAAAAATAAAATCTAGATGAAACAAAATGTCTGCATAAAAACTGAAATGCAATTAGGAATATTAGTGTGTTTAATAAAAAAAATCCCAAACATGCCTATTGATTTTTTTATATGTGATGAAGATACCATTTGTTGATACTTCTGAATTTTGTTGATATACGACTTCTTCTGAAGTATACTTCTACTAGAGATTTGATTATATGTGGTTAATACAATATAAATATTTAAGTCTTGAAGTTCCTGAAAATTATTTTTTACTATATAGAATAATCACTAATACAATTAGTATAATGCCATGGAAAAGCCAACACTTTTTTCTTTCACGTTTTGATTTTACAGTATACCAGAGAAACTTTTCAGATTGTGTGTAATGTGTCTAAAAGTTCAGAAAAATATTCTTGCAAAAGAAGAAGGATTGAAGAGGCATTTCAGTCCACTAAGTTGTAGAGGAACCCTTAGATGCAAAATTTGTATCTGATCTCTGAATTTATCCTTGAAATCTGATGTGCAGTTTTTTATTATTATTATTTTTTTATTTATGTATGAATTAGGAGTAAGTGACTTTATATGAAGCAATTCTTCTATTATGATCTTGTACCTGATGTTTTACTAATTCTCTGCAAAATTGAATCTTATGGGCCTTTATGCCAGCTAGGTTTATTGGGGGTTCCTCCCCTTTCCAATAGGGGTACAGTAGCTTGAGTTTTATTCCAACAGATTGTTCCATTTTATTTTATTTTAATGCTGTAGAAATATCTTTGGAAAAGCTGCAAATCTATGGTTGATATTTAACCATCACAGTTGTTTTTTTTTTCCATGATATAAGCTGATAAAAAGCTGCAGATCAACTTTTTTTTTTTGGTAGAAAATGTCTAAATTCAACTAATTGCATTGAATATCCGCTCTAATTAGGCCTGGAAAAGGAAGCACTTCGGGAACGGGGTAAAAAGAAACCATAATTATTTAGCATACTCTGATACAGCCCTGCAAAAGGAAGCTAAGAAGCAAAGAGATGCTGCTATGGTAATATACATGCTAAACATGCATAATTTTAGCAAGTACGATCATGAATTGCTGGAAGCAACAGGTTACAGGCAGTGAAGGCAATCCGGTTTTCAATGTCTTTTTTTCATTCCTTTTTAATATTTTAGATTACTTGACCTGTGAGATATGAGCTTTCTAAATTTTAGTGTAATGAGCAACACAGGACATCTGTGAAATCTACCTGCTTGGTTGCTTTTAATTTTTAGAGGTTCATCCTGTGTTGGTGATGGGCAAGGATAGCCTGTGGGATTGTGAATTACAGATTTATAAAATGATGTTCAATTGTGTGTGGAAATCTAGTTCCTCCTAATCTTGACAGTCTCACATATAACCCAAGGGGTTTGCAAGATCACCTTTCCTCGTTGGAAAAGACCTTAAGAAAGAATTGGTGAGAGCATAGGAACATATTCCCACAGAAATATGAACTTTCTATATGGACTTCTGTTTTCCCCCAGTCAAACATGTTTTAGTAGAGGGCAGTTCCTTAAAAAATTGACCTTTTCATCGAGCAGACAGCTGATTCGGAGGGCTACTTCTGGAGTGAGGTGCATGTGTAGTTTGTTCAGGTAAGCAGATCTGTAGGCATCTGGGTCCTAGTTAAGCTCCAGCTTTCTCTTTCACTTCCTCCAGTTTCTTCCTGTGTAGGAATGCAATCGATTTAAAGTGAACAGAAAATGATCCACAGGCTTTTCTAATGATCATCAGATCTGAGGATCTTAGTTTCTTTGTATAGAAGAGGTAACAACAAGATGAGGTCACAATAAATCTGGGTTTTGTTGATATTGAGTAGTTTTTTTCTTTGGATTCCTTCAGGTACTCAGACCTATAGACTAGATGTGAGCTCTCACAATTGATATCTAGATATTTGCTTAGGAGCCCCTAAAGTCCACTATAAATGGTTTTTAGTGTAATTTCAAACTCTGGCAGGGAACTACATGTCTTCTAGATGCTTAAGTACAAAATTTTCTGATGTGTTTGCCTATTAAGTTCTCTGAAGTATAATCATTAAGTGGGAAGAAACTTTTTAGGAATTTAAATCTTGTGAATCCAAGAGTATGTTTTTTAAAGGTATATTAGTGACACGAATTTTTTTCTACATATTTTCTATTTACTTATATTTATATTTTTATATTTTTAATATTTTAAAGGATACATTCAATTTTAACTGCAAAATTTTATTTGAAAAGTTATCTAAACCCTTGAATTCTATTAAAGAGGTTCATAGGTATGTTACAAATATATGAAGACAGTTTAACCCTAATTCTTACCTTTTTATGCTAAAAATAATCTCAGTAAGGACAAGAGACTGAACAAGCACAGAAATCTAACTAGCTTTAGTCCCTTGAAACTGAAAGACATCACTCTTAGAAATGTAATAAATGCTGATGGAAAAGATAAATCTGCTTAACAATTAAGGAGTTTCCAAAGATGCCAAAATCAAAATTTTATTCTAAGCATTTTCCTTTCAAGGTTTGTCTTATACATAAACTTAGATTGCTTCTGAAAAATGACTGGTTTTTTTTGTATATGTAATTTGGTAGAATAGTTGCAATTGCTACCCATGTAAAAACTTTAATGAAATAACATCCTCTAGTCAACACCCCCCCCCCTTTTAATTATATAGCAGGAAGGGGATTTACA
>NW_010524064.1:55919-83094 GCF_000687285.1 Phaethon lepturus
TTTAAATAATGCTGAAAGCCTGCAGTCCTAACAGCACAGATGGCTGAGTAGCTTCATAATTCTCAATCTTTTTTTTTTAATAAAGATGTCATATGCTTATTGATGATACAGTACTTAAGTGATACTGGTGCATCATATCTACATATTTGTTGTTGTAAATCAGTGCAGCAAATTAATCACCATAATAGTTCTTAATTTTTGAAGATATTGTGTAACAGATTTTGACATAGGAAGCCAAATTCTGTTGTCTCTGCACATTGACATGAACTGAAATTTTTCACTTAATTTCATTAAGATGGTTTCAGATGTATTGCAAACAAAGTTAGACAAAATAAAGCCACAATAAATTTTGTATGCACTTCAAAAATGCAGTGTTTAAAGGCTAAATTAATGGGAATGCTTTATGTTTAGGAAAAATAGCTATTTAGTAAGTGATTACTTAAAAGGTTACTATTTTGGCACTCTTAAATTGTATACATCTACTTAAAATGCTGTACTTGGCTTCTGGAGGTCTTTGGTTATGAACAGACTACAAAATTTTTCAACACATTGATTAACCACAAATACTCAAATTTCAGTGAATTATTAACACATTGAGCATTTGCAAATAGTTGTGTTCTCAATTCATACTTTGAAATTACCACTACTAATTCCTCATCTCAAAGTCAATTTTGAATTAGCCAACGTAATATGTATTTCCAACTATGTTTTCAGAGCTACATTTTAAGCTGTAGAATTCAGTTGGAGCTTTATACACACAGAAAATACAAAATTGAGTTTTTTACTTTATTCCATCAGGAATATTTGCAACTGTAAAGCTTGAGTGCCTAAATATTAGTAGTACAAATATTTCATCAAGATGAAGTTTTGAACTGGAGTTTATTTACGGTACTTGTTTCAGTCTGACTGATACCTTGGTAATTAGCATTAGTCTCTTGATTGATATGCTGTCGGATGGCATCTCAGTGTAATACTAAACCGCTTGCAGATCTTGGGCAATTTTCTATTTGTTGGTTGATTAAGACTCAATTGGGTGAAAGCTCCTGGCCTTCATTTTTCGTTAATGATGCAAGTGAAACTGCTGTGAACCAAAGAAAAAGTTACTCCCAGATGCTTAGGGAACAGTGTCTTCCCTTGTAGCCACCTCAAGGAAAAAGCCTTCAAGAGCAAAGCAATAGCTGAGCTGCTGCTCTTATCCCCTTCTCCTCTTGCTTTCTGCTTGGCTGTACTGCAGGAAAATCCTCCTGTGAACAGTGTGTTGTCTCACTAACACCCTTAATGCATGCTGTAATAAACTCAGCTAATTCAGCCTGAATCGAAATGTAGCACACATAGCTTAGAGAAGCTTTAGCTGGTGATCTGGATATGGCAAATTGGACCTGATGAATAACTCTTCTTTGTGTTGTCTTGATATAGATGTGTGTGTATATATATTTATATAGATAGATATTTATATATAGGTGGATATGGAAAAAAAAGTTTGCTTTCTTGCACATATCACTTATTGGTGACTAAATGAGCATATTTTAAGTAGGAAGGTCTTGGGTAACATTTCTTAGGATTTCGGAAACGGGCCTTTGTCATATTTACTAGTATGTAATGTGTGTGCACAAATGTGTACATTTGCTTAACATAGAAGTTATTTTTGTTCTGTTAGGCAGGGACTCTCGTATCTTATCAGTTTCTTTACCCTTTTTTCAAAGAAAGCAAGAGCAGTCATGCCTCATTATGAAAGCTTGTGCTGTCTTACGTTGTTATTAGTAGAGAGGCTTGTACAGTGATATGGCAAGTATTGTTGTTTTTGTTTTAAGATGATCAATAAATGATACTTGTCTTAGGTAACTATTAGCATATAAAGTATATTGGAATTAAGTGTGTTTCTCTCCTGCTAGGTAGGAACTGGGCTGTTACAGAAAATGAAGTATATAAAATAAAATAAAAAAAAACTTATGATGTAAAGAAATGTCACTACTTTCTAATTTTCTTTTGAAGGTTTGTAGGGAGCTTAAAGTACTTTATTTAACTCTTCATTCCAACTGTATTAAGCAACTCATAGAATAGACCGGGCAATTTCATTGTATTAATTAAATGTAACGGTGGTGCTCTTTATTAAAACAAGAGATAACATTTGAATCAATAGATGGTTTTCTTACTTGCTATAAAAGAACAAATTTTATTTCTGGCAATTCCTCTCCTTAATAGCAATTCTATAGATGGATTCACCTTTTGACTAGGGGTGTTTCTATGCATTTAATTAATGAACTAGCATAGCCTTACACAGTCTTTTTTACAACTCTGTTAATAACTGTTCATGTAAATTAAGAACAAAATGTCTTGTCCTCATCTAATTTTTAAGTAAAAAACCCAAAACAACAACAACAAAACCCAAACAAAAAACCAACACAATTTTTGTACATCTCTCCCATTAATGCAAAAGCATTTTTCACTTCTTCACATGTAGTAAGTGACTACAACAGCTACATCAGGGAGCTCTGGGACCAATAGCCGTGTTGCTCGCTGCTTCAGCAGGTGGTTCACCCGCAGCAATACAAGGAGAAAATCTTCCTAACCTTGGAGGAAGGGCAGCATTCCCAATCTAGAGTTGAAGGCAGACTAGAACCTTTTTTTTTTTTTGAGATAGTTGAATTGCTTTTAATTTTGCCTACCAAAAAAAAAAAAGTAAAGTATCAAGATTCTTGCGTGTACTCCTTTGGCTTACTTGCTTGGTTTGGCATGTTTCTGTTCATATTCTCTTTATTTAATTACTTGCTTGGAAATGTCACTGGCATAATTGATTCAGTTTCGGAGCACTTTGGATTCTGTTGGCATCTAAGTGTAGGTTTTGGGAGAAGGGCAACAGAGATATCAGCACACTGTCCCACCTTGTAGAGAATGAAAATGGGTGGACTTGTTTTGGGTACTTGTAAGTTAGCTGTGGTTCAGTGTATATCTGGAATATCCTTCAGGTGGTGAGACTTTTTGCAGCACTGTGTATGGTGGTTTAGATTTGCAGAGCCAGCAATATTTACACGGCTTCTCACATACAGGAACAGCAGCTTTTCAGAAAGGTGCAAAACATAAAGCAAGATACTCGGTTTTGAAGTGTTAAAGGTGATGGATGGTTAACATTTAAAATGTGTTAATACAATGTATGCATAAAATGTGCATGAATTATTGCAAGCTATCAGGTAAATGGTCAGGCATTTTCAAAGAATTTCTGCTGGGATTACACTTGCAAGGTCACCCAAAAGTCCTGATTGGTGGGGTTCATTACTTGAAATATTTGTTGATAGTTGGCTATTTCATTATAGGTCTTCTATACTATATACATCTTGCAGAAAAATATAGAGGCACTAATTAATGTCAGTGGTTGAGGATAGTAGTTTGCCAAAACATAGTCAATGACAGGAAAGGTATGTGAGATACACAATCTATGGCCTTTCTTACATACAACAGCTCTCAGAAATATACTTCATGTATTTTAACCACCAAGCCTAATTGTGGTTTGCAAAGTGAAGATGGCAGATAGTAATAACACTGAAAAAAGACAGATGCAATCAAATATACAGTAAAAAAGTTAAAAGGAGTGGCTTACACTTACAGGTTAAAGTTTATGTTCTTAGATTAAATCATGGATTAAGGAACAAGAACCACATTTAATGGTCACTTTAGTGTCATTAGAATTGAAAACAATCTTCATAAATATTTAGAAGTGAGGAGAACACTTCTTGCTTGAAGCGTTTAATAAAAGTTATCAAACATCATTGGATGTATGTGCCATCTTTCAGAAATATGTGGAAAGCTATGTTAGAATATAGGTAACACAGAGATGTGGCTGATGGAACACTTGCACAAATGAAGATCATACTTGTGATTATTTTGCTTCTATCACAACTTATCAGTGAGAGCATGTGCTCTGATATATCTAAAGGTCAGAATTCGCTGCAAAAATTTCACTACTTTAAGCATGTACATCTGTGTATATATGTGCATGCGTGTGTTTGAATTGGTTCGTTGGGTAGTCACCTAAGATGCATTTCACTTGATACAGATACTGCAAAATTTGAATATGGATGCATTTGAAAATTACCTCATGATGATTTTTTTATTGTTTGTAATTTGCTTCTGAATCGCTTTGTTGATGTCTGTTTTTATAGCCTTCTGAACGTGCATAGAAAGTCTATGTTAATTAACAATCAGTTTCTCTAGCTGAATTCCAATTTTGTAGAATTAAAATTAATTCACCTTCAGTTTTTCATCTTTGTATCATTGTATGGTGTAAGCAAGTGCACAAAATGTTAATACCTGGAATGATTTTGGCAGTAATAATTCATTCTCCAAAGCAGCATCTGATCTCGGTAATAATTCATTTTGTAAAGTAGTATCTAATCTCAACTCTTAAACTTGTAAAATGCTTACATTTCTGACAAGGCTTGCAGTAAAAATCAAAGACAACTTTTGAGTGTTTTTCCCTGCTGCTCTCACTGTAGTCCTAGTAACTCTATGTTACTTATGAAAGTGTAGAAGCATTTTCAAAGATGTAAAGTTCTATGGAAAAATAATAGCTTGGGAAAGCTATTAAGCTTTACAAACTGATAGAGGGCAATAATTCCATCATTTGTTTATTTCTTAGCATTAGGATTATACTTGTTGCAGCTATATCAATCTATGTTGCTTAGTCTGCCAAGACTGTAATTTTCACTAATGATATGTAGTAATCCAGCAACATGCATCATTTCCAGCAACGGCACTGCTTTTTCCCCTCCTTACAACCAGGAGGGTGACTTGTGATATCTGTGAAATAGGAAACTACATTTTTTTTTCTTTTTTTCTGTCCATGCACTATTTTTTTATTTCTTATTTTTCAAAGGTGAAATATACAGCAGTTTCCTGCATATGTGTGTGTTATAGCAGAGCCTTAAACTATGGGAGTGCTGTGGGGAATGTCTTGACAGTGTAGTACATTGAAAAGTAGGTGTACCTCTCTTCTGTTTTAAAATAAAAACCAGCTAACCCTTAAATACTCGCCTTAGATCAAGTGCCTTTAAATAAATCCACAGCTAAAAGGAAGATGAATTAAGTTAACCGTTTCTGTTTCTGAGACTATAAACATTTTCAACTTTTAAAATACTTAAGCTCTGATGATAAGCTGTCGTACATGCTGGTTGAAAGTTATGTCATTAGAGTCATTCCCATCTTTTGAGTGAGGTTTATGTGGTGTAAGTAAGTCAATGATGACAGTGAAAAATATTACAAAAACAGCAAAGAGTATTAAGCTAACAAAAATAGGAACAGCTGGCGTGTGTTTCTCTGACTGATGGTTAGCTATTCATAGTGAATCTGGAAATTTGAAATATCCATCTAATCGAGAGTAAAGCTTTAAAAAACTTTCTGAATGAAAACAGATATCTCTTACCTTACAGTTTTATCTTACAATGTTAATGCACTTCTACAGAGACAAAATTGAAATATTAAGTCATATTTCCATTTACTGTAATATTTTTTTTTAACCGAGTGTAATTCCCTATGTTTTTTCGCAAAGATAACTTAAGCCACATTAAAGTATACTTTTAAAGTTTGTATTCGTGTTGCTTCTGTATCCTGTTTCTTTCCCTGCCCCAATGAATAGTTCTGTCAATATATTTGCTGTTAGCACTGGAAAATATTTTCTCAGAACCACACCTAGCTTAATGGGAAGATCAGAAATTATTATTAAATTTTTATGTGTTTAAGGTAGCAGTCAGGCTTACTTTGTTTTAGTCCAAAAGTTCATCTGTGTTCTGGGTAGTTCCTTACAATGTATAAAACCTAGCTGAAGGCAAATATCTGCATTTTATCTTTTTACATAATATCCGAATACCCAATTATATGAACACAATTTAGAAGATATCTTAAGCTTTCATCATATCTTTGAGTATTATATTTGAGTACAGTTTGAACAGAAATAATTAAAAAAGGATGAGTTTTTATGCACAGTGGTCTCCTTAGGTTTTAGACAATTTAATATGGGGAACCATGTATTCCCAAAGTTCTTTCTCCATTCCAGACTGAACTGTGAACAGAGGAAAAATGTCCAGGATTTGAAATGCACTCCATTTCCTTTTTATTGAGAAAATAAAATAGAAATGAAGAGGAGGATTTTAAGAGTTCCATTTGCGTTGATTGAAATGTGACAATCATGTCAATTTGACCTTTGTAAGCTGTTTTGTATTCATTAGAAAACCTTTCCGTGTTACTTTTATTACTCTAGCTGCCTGATGCGTGATTTTTCTACTTGTTCTATTATAAGAATGGCATTATTTCTAATTTCCAAAACTAGTCTCTGGTTACATACTGTCTGGATTCTTCTGTGATGTTAGGTGGAGCCTGAATGTCATGGAAGCCTTGTTTCTGATGGTTAATTAGATATCTAAGTGATTTAACCTCTATGTGTCATTGTCATCAAGCTGATGATCCTGATGAAGAATGCCTGACAATTAGTGATGTAGAAATACCAGAATAACATAGGCATTATTTATGTGGTTGCTAAATTAGTTGTTAGGCATTGCGAATATTAGGGTAGCCAGCTCATTCCTCACTTCTCAAAATTCTCAAAAATATACTTTCTTTTTGGTTCTTGCGTTGGCAAAAGAATACTTCTTTTGTGAGTTGAGTAATAGGACCAAAATACAGGAGTCATTCTAATTTTCTTAATCCTGATCTGCACTGAATTAGCCTTAAGGTCCATCTAGCAGTAATACAAGAATCCTTTGCATGGTAGATAATACCTCGCACCTTCTGGATATCAGCAAGTAGTTGGTACTAAAGTTAAGGGCTGCCTCAGAATATTTGTGTTCAGATCCATCTGAATACCTTTCCACCATTAATTTTTATAAATCCTCTTTAATCCTTTTACATATTTAACCCAAGGATTTTGTATGTTCGGGACTTGCACATTACAAGTGTGAACCATATGGTGAATGGGTAACCAGATTCAAATTTTGGTGTGTGCAAACATCAAAGAAATTAAAGAGTGTGCAAAGGAGGTCTATTAATAAATTAAAGGATAAATTTGAAGAAAATAGGAATTACATTTGGTTTGGGCAGGGGAAGAGGAAATATGTTCTCTAGTGGTGGACACATTAAACTGTTTTGTATAGTGCTATCTGAACTTCCTGATAAGTAATGGGTAAAGTACTTTCTTTGATCTGTTCTAAACCAATATGTTCTTATTTCAGTGAGTATCACCTGGTTCATGTACAGCAGGTTTTTAATAGAAATGCAACCCCCTTCATGCTTTTCACATCTCATTCTTATCTCCCCTAAGCCTTCTCTTCTCCAAACTGAAGCATCCCAGCAATTTGAGTATCTGCTTATAAAGCAGCAGCTCCAGCCCCTTGCCTGTTTCCTCTTGCCCTTCTCTAACTCTGCTGCATCCTCCTGGAGATGTGGAGACCAGAACTGCATGCAGCCCTTCTCAGGTATGGGCACACTAGACTTTATAGGAACAAATGACCCCTTCTGTCTTGTTCACAGCACATGTGGGAATGCCCCATGTTGGGTGACTTTTTAATATGCTTTGCACATTGAGATGATCATTTCAGAGAACTCTCAACGATGACTCCAGGACCTCTTTTATAGTTGCCTGTTCTGGGTTCAGCCTCACATTAACATTGTTTAGAATACTTTTCCCTGGATGCACCACTTCAATGTCAATGGACATCTTTTTGCTGGCTTACTCAGTTTTGTGAAGGCTTTCCCAGACTTCTACACTGCTGGATGATGTTTCAGGCATTTCATGACCTGAAAAGTCTTCTGTTTTCCTCCCTTGCTAGGATACCTGCAGGTCCCAGCTGTTGCCTTGTCTTCATCTTAAAGTCTCTTAAGCCTTACCCTTTTCTAGGTATTCTCTAAGCTGCTTTTCATCTGTAAATAAACTATTCCTCCAGTCCCACAGAAATTTAGCTTCTTTAATAACCTTGGGGATGGAACATTGTCAGAGGCTTTGCTTGAATGCATGTATAATGTCTCTCGGGTCCCCTTTACAGGTCACAGCAGGTCACAGGCTGGATTTCCCTTGACTGTAAAGCCAGCCTGACTCATTCTCAGTTCATCCACGTGTCCAGTGATCTTACTCTTTGTTACAGACACTTTTCTCTTAAGAGGAATGAAGTCAAATATGCTAGTTTACAGTTCCCCGGATCTTCTCTGGAGCTCTTTTTATGGGTTCCAACACTGTCAACCCATGACCACGCTGGCTCAGCTGCTATTGGTAATGACAGGTTACATGCCTTGAACAGCTACTTTTCAATTTCTCATTGGGATTCCTTAAGAAATCTGAGCATGCCTACCAGCCGTGGTGACTTATTGCCATATAACTAATATGGCTTAATACTTTCTCTCTGTTTATTTCAAGTTGATGCAATTCCTCTGATCCACCCACTACAAAGTGGCATTTATTCATGCTCAGATCTTTTACATTATAATACATGTCCTTTTATTTATGCTTCTATTATTACTTTATTATTAATTTATTAAAAATACCTATTGATTTCAATATAAGTATATGCAAACAAAGCAGTAAAATGACAACTGCTTTCTAGTGGAAATCAGTAGATATAAGATCCATTTCCAGAACTGAAATGTCTGTGACGCACATTTTGACTATTGTGATATAAACATAAATTATGGGGAGACTCTTGCATGCGCAGTGAAGGAGCAGTTGCCACCACTCCATGGTGGGGGACATTTTACTGGGGTCTGATAGGTCTGGTTTGGGTTCCTGGGGACAGGGGTGTGGGGGGCAGTGTTTCTCTTGGTGATGTGTTTTTTCCTTCCTCCTTTCCTTCCCTCTACTGGCTTGAGTGTTTTACTGCCTGGACAGCCCTGAGTGTTTTTGATTGGTATTTTGTATCGTCCTCCAAGGTAGAAGCCAAAACTTCAGTTCCAATACCTATTCGCTTCTGTTTCTCTATTAGGGTGGATGTGATCCATAGATCTATGTGTTTTGACTGAGGTCCATCTAGAAGGTGTTAGGCTACAAAGAAAATTACTGTTGTTTACTGTTGCAAACACATTGGAATAAAATAACAATATGTTTCTTGAATATAGTTTATGATGTTGTGAAATGTCACAATTTCCTTGAGTTGTCTAGACTGGAAAAGAACAGCTGTAAAATGAATGACAAATAGATGTTTTGTTTCTTTGTCTGTACTGAGTCTATATTAAGGAGATGCAGCTCCCCTCAGCAGAGCTGATGAGCTGGCACTGAACTGAAATAAAAATCAATGTTCATAATAGGTAACTGTCCTAACATCAATACTAATATTTCTTAATCTTCACTTAATGTTATAGATGAGAAATAATTTACTGCAAGCAGTTCTAAATGATGTATGAAATGAAAAATCCCTGATCAATGCACAGAATCCATACAGGCAGCAAATGTGTTAGTTACCTAAAATGTTCATGTCTGGTGCAGCCAGAAAATCCTAGGTTCAGTTGGGAGGGCATGAGATCTGCATGAATTAATAAAATAAATACATAAATAAATACTCTATCTTGCTATTGTGATTATTTTTGTAACTTCCTCAGACAATGCCCACTTAATGAGAAGATGAACAGTACTCATCTCAAATCAAATTTTAACAAGTGTTTCACCACTGCTTCAAATACTTTGGTGTGGGGTAATAATTTCAAGGAGATGTGTTACAAAACCTAATGTTGTTACCTTCCTAAAAATTAGTCCTCCCCTTTATTTCTCACCATTCCCCAGCATGGAAAAATAGCTCAATATATGGATAAGGGAATTATGCATCTCCTCTTTCTTCCTTGCTATCCCTACATCCCTGTTCCTTTTATTTTTACCGGTTCTTTCTAATCCACCCTCCCAAGATAACTTATCCTGCTTTATCCCTGTGTGTGGATGAACTGCGTACAACCCCAAACTGAGTATTCAGGTTTAAGATACTAATGCACGAATGCCAGGTAGATTCAGGGTTTCAGATAGGATTCCTTACTACTTTCAGTTAGTTCCTTAGACAAGTTAAAAATCATCTGAGATGTATCTGCAGAGTTGTAAACGATATGTTTAACAATACATAGCAAAGTATGCTGTTCCAGTGCTACTGTAAACTTTAAAGTGCTCCTAAGTGGGACCTATGCCAGATTGCTTAAAAAGAAATACATCCTGTACCTCCCCTGTGTATTGTAAGCCTCCTACTGCTGAATGCAGCACTTGACGGACAGAAATTGTACCAGGAACCGATGCTATGCACTGTATAACTTGATAGGCAAGGATGGTACATAACCTAAAGAGCTTCTTTTATGTACAGTGATGTGATTTCTACAGCTTATAATGCCTGTTCCATATAATGATATTTTTTTCACCACTGGTTTCTCGGGTAAAAAGGGGCTGGAACTATTGGTGGCTCTGGGCACATTGCTGAATTCTAACTTTAACACATTATGTCTTAAAAATACTAAAAAGTGCATTTCCTTTGTAATGGTGGTCACCATATTCAGGATGAAGAGTAAAACTGATTACTGTTGTGTTTTTTTTCAATATATTGGTAACAAAAAGAGTCAGCCCTCCCTCCCATGATATCCTTCCAGTTTGAATATTTTTTTCAGTCACTTCCCAACTAAAGATATTAACTGAAAAATTAGAAGCTTCAAAAATAAGCTGAAGGAAGAACTGCAGTAAACATTATAGCTGCTTGCAAAGTGTTGCTTATGAACTGTCTAAAAACTCAATTACTTTCTTTTGCCTTTTAAGACCACTTTATGTTTTAGGGGGTGGGGAAGGCATGTTTAGCATGCTTTCTAAGCCAAGTTTTCTGTCAAGTGCTGGTATTTAGAGTTTTATCTAATTTCTATTATCCTTTACCTATATGAAAGAGTAGCAGTTTTCCCAAATGTGGAGTAATACAACACGAGCATGTTTAGTATACCAATTAATTAATCACTCAGACCCTATCATGTGTATTTCTGAAAACTTAAGATTCTTCAGTCACCTGCACAATTGAACCACTACAAATGGTATAAAGTACCTGTGAAATTGGAAGGGGTTTAGAGGAATTAAATTCTATTCTGCTAGCTCCCTCACCCCCAGTTGATTGATATCAACAGGGGTTTTTGGAATGCTTTATCTTACTCTTTGACTATCCTTTCTTCTCTCTCCTTGAGAGCGAGGGATGCTTTGGGATGGTGAGAGGAAGCCAAGAGACATGACAACATACAATCTGTAACAGTGGTCTCTGAATGAAATAAATCACTATTAAACACATTCATCATTACCTTAGCTACTTCAAATAAGATTCAAACAAGAGTGGAAAACACTTACCTTTAATTTATACAGCTCTTCTTAGGGGCATGTTTTCTTTTCTTTCAATGATTTAAAAATGCTGTGTAAGGTGAAGCCTACCTGAGCGCCAGTAAATGTTATCAGCTTTCCTATGACAGTATCATCACTGTAAGAACAGGGTGCGTGTACTGTAAACAATTGCGTATTAACATCTTGGTCTCATTAATCACAAACTTCTCTGATACATGTCTCAGTGGCAGCCTCTACTAATTAACCCAAACACTAATTGGGTCAGATGAAATAAAGTAGACAGCAGTCACTCAAGCAGACTAGAACAGCCGGTTCTCTAATTGCTTCTAACAGAGGAACAAAAAAGGAACTTGAAATGTTACAGACTAGTGTTAGCTACCACTGTGTACTTAGCATTGTTATTTGTAATGAATATTTTAATACAAACTGAAAAAAAAAGTTGTTCCTTCACATATGGTTAACCTATCTTCCTCTGTCTGTGTTATGCACATGTGTGACATGAATTTTGGTGGCCCGTGACCATGTAAAGCATTTGTCTGATTTTTTTTCATAGAAGCAAATGAGAACATCTGGGAGAAAACAGATAAAAGTCAAAGCGCTTCCAAGCTTTGCAGCTATGTATCACTAGGTGGCATTTGCTGAAAACAGTATAGCAATTTCATTTTTATGTCAGAAGCTTGTGTGAAATGCTAGGTACTAGTGTAATATTTTAGATTCTGATTACCTGTTTTAAATCCTGATGCTTCTTTCAGCTTCTTTGGTTATTACTTGACAGTCTATCATCCAGAAAGTTTCTGGGCTTTTATTTTCTCTTTTTGATGTATGCTGCTCTGACTGGCTCATGAATAAACCTTACTATCCTTGGTCCTTTGTCCTTATTGTTCATATTAGAACATAAATAGAAACCTAGCTGGTAAAAATCTCCAGCTAAGGAAAGCCATGGTCAATCTTTACCGTAAGCATTTATTTACTGTTTCCTGAACAAACCAAAAATAATTGTGTATTTTTCATAAAAGTTATAAACATGAAAGTTGTAGGTAATGTTACCTAGTTATATAACCTTGACTGTTTTATTTTTAATAATTATTCTCTTATAACAACACCCCCACACAGCACCTCTATCATAACTTATTCTGAGGTGGCCTGCTGATCAACTAAATGCTGATCTGCCCTCCAAATTTTTTAAAAAAACAAAGAAACAAAAAACCCCCAAAAAACAAACAAACAAAAAACTAAAATAAAAAACAAACAAACAAACAAAAAAAACCCAACAAAACCCAAACCAACCAACCAACCAAAACAAACAAAAAAAAACCCCGACACAAACACAGGAAACCTACAGCCTCTGTGTCCCAGCAAGCAAAGTTCGCTGTTGGCCGCAGCTCCTTTATCACGATTTTCCTCTTCACAGTACATATAACAACTTTCCTGGTGAAACCCATAAAGGCTAAGGCCATTTAAAGTTTTTCAAAAACATGTTTCTTATTTTGTGATGGGTGTTTTCCGTGACATTGCTGAAATACAGGATCTGCCAGTGCTGCCGTTTTCTGGTATGTAACTTTTCCCACAGCGGTGACAGGAACATTTATAACGCTGGGGTTCGCTTCGAGCCGGCTTGGTAACAGCAGCCGAGGTGAGAGCACTTGCTTTCACTTTGAATTAGTTTCAGCAATTCGTGGTGCAGAGGAGTAACAACACTTATTATGAGTTGTCACTAAATGCGCTGTATACACAAACCAATTTTATTAGTCTTTAACTGATGAGGATTTTCCCGGCGATGGCTGTATATCAGGGCTCGCAGCGGGACTGCTGCTGCCACGCTACCTGCCTGGGCCTATCAATCTGTCCTAATGCTGCAGTCCTTCCTCGGCAAGAGGCAGCGTATGAAAATAGATATGTGCTCTGAGGGGGTGCGGGGGGAAGCTGATACCGATTCCCTCTTTCTTTTGCTAACGATTTCCGTTTTCTCTGTGAAGGGACAAAAATGGGCTAAAACCAAGACCATCTGAAACCACAGTTAATACAGTCAAGACGTATTTAATCTGTTTATCATGTCTAGTCACTCCTTCAAACAAGCTAAACTTGTTTTTTTAAATATGTCAGTTAGGTTCTACCCTTTTGTCCAAATCAGACCAACAACCAGAATTGGGCTGAGCAGCACCTGTTGCTTCCTTACTCTGAGCAGAGTGTGACCTCTGCTAAGGACCTTGCAAGTCCATAGTCGTCTTTGGAAAATGAAAGAGCCAAAACATCTTTCATCAGCTGTGGTGAAAATTGCAGCTTTGTGCTGTGGAGTTACAATAGGTTTAATGTATAATAGTAGTGGTAGTAGTAAATCTATATGGCAAAAGACATACCTGTTGATTTTATGCTATGTAACACCTTATGATACGCCAGTGGCATTTAACTTGTGCTTCCCTAATCTGTAAATAGGAACAGAAATAAAACATTATTTTCAAAATAATCCATCAAATTAGAAATACTAAGTTATTTTTCCCAAATATACCCATCTGACAAGATGAAATTAGTATCTACCAACTCCTCCTACTCCTTTTCTTTCACATTTTGGTAACGTTAGTAACCTTCCCCAAATTTTCTGAGATTTTTTGAGGACTTTAGTTTGTAGCACTAAGCAGACTTATCCTGCAAATGTATTTTGTTGCTTTTGACAAAAAATGTTCTTAAATCAGCTTTATTTTTATTTTTTCAAGATACTAAATATACTAACAACAAGATTTCATTAGTGTCTGACTGGCAAAAAGTTGATAATCTAGTTAAATCATACAGTATTCTGCAAGTTCCAGCAAACTGCAGTGGTTTCAGTTGGTATAGCACTTCTAATCATCATGGGGGTTTGTGGAGGCAAACATATATATTACCTCATTTTAAGGTGTACTATATCATCTACAGTGTTCAGAAAATACTACCATAATGATGGTGTGATACTAAAATACCATATGCTTCATTTTTCAATACAGATATGACATTGAAAAATGTACAATAAGGGGGACACTGCTCATACACAGCTGAATATCTGAATGAATAATTATATATTTCCATGTAAAGATAACTTAAGTCATAAGCTGAATTCCTTCCCTTTTAAGCATCAGCTTCTCAGACAGATACAGGTTTGTTCTTTAATTAGGAGGTGTTTTTTTTTTTTTCTTCCCAGAAAAATCTGATGTATTGAAACACTGAGGTTTTTTATGTTGCATTTTAGGAGTGATTTCCCTTAGGGAAAAACTTCCTGGATCTAAAATAATTGCTGGTTAGAAAGAACAAAGGAAAACCAACAGACAAAACCAGTAAAGCTTGTGTTTGCAAAGCTATCAATAACTAGACACACTAGGGTACTTTTGGTAGAGTGTGATTCAAAATTGGTTCAGGTCCTTATTCTTGAAAGCCTAAGGCAAGGGTGGGTCACTAACATTTGAGGTGGGTATCCTGACAGTCAGTGTGCAGCTACATGAGATGGGGGAGGAAAGTACTTCCTACTCTGTTCCCATGCCCTTACCCCACTAATGACAGGAGATGCGAAATCAGGCCCTCTTCCAAAGAGTACTTGCCTCCTATACAAAATCAGAAAAATCAGAAGAAAGGAAGTCTTAGGAAGCTTTTCAGGGTCAAAAAAAAAAAAAAAAGTGGTGGTTTTTTTTCCTGTCTACTTTCTCTACTTTTTTTGCAACCTCTGAAGCTACGTCATTAGCTACTCCACGTAACAGTCAGCCAGCAAGAAGCCAATGACCAGGTTATTGCCTAGTAGCTGTTCTGTTCCTTCCTCCTGGGTCAAATCCAGATTAGTTCCCGAAGAGTGTTTGCATGTGGAAGGACTAGGCCAACTGCTGGGAACACCATTACCAATGTATGAACTGGAGCTGAATACTCCATGTTGTGTATATTTAAAATGTTCTGTTAGTGTGAGCTGAAATTCTGTTTATTATAATTATTATTATCATCATCATTATTATTTTAAAAATTCTATCGGAATGATGCTTCTGCTTTTGTGTTGGGAGTTGCACCTGCTACAATTTATTTAGGGAAAAGGGCTGAGAAATGGAGGGAAGAGTTGTTTTAACAAACATGCAGCAAATTACATGAATTTGTTTAAACCTCTACCTGTATGTCACAGATGACTGTTACTGTTCTAGAGATCTTATGTAGCTTATTTGTGGTGTTATCCTGGTATTTTTGGATGCTAGTCAATTTTTTTGTTTTGTTTGTGTGTGTTTGTTTGCAAGTGGCTAATGGCCTTGGGAGGCAGATCACACTGTGCTGGTTTGCTGCACATGCTTGGGTGTTGCTCTTGTTCAAATACGCTGCCTCTCTGTGTATGGTCTTCTAGATACCAGATATCACAACGAGTGCCTCATCCTTTTTTACTTCCAGAAAGTGTTTGTCTCTTTCTTTTCCCATCCCACGTCTACTTCTCCATATGTCTTTTTCCCTTTTTTTTTTCCCCCCAAACCAGGGAAAAAGTGTTTCCCTCCCCTTCTGCCTTCCACTCCATCCACCCCACCCCTTTCCCATCTTTTGTTATTGTTGTTTTCTTTTCTTCTTTCTCCTTCTGCTCCAACCTGGCATTCCATTCTGTTCTGTGTCCTTTGTGATGCTCCTGTTCTTTCTCTACCTCATGATTTAAATACTGGTCTTCAAAAGCACTCCAATTTTTTCCCTAAATAACTAATTAGGCAAAGTTAGGTCAGAAGAATGAGACCTTATATAAAGTCTTAAATTCCTTACGGAATTTAAAAAAGGAGAAAAATCAGGAAGCGGTTTTCCTTAAACATTTATAATGAGAGAAAATTCTGGGTAACATAGTGAAATGAGAAAAATAACAGACTTTCTCAGCCTGGGGTTCAATCTAGGCCTATCGTATCAGTAGAAATCCTGTAGATTGGGGCTTATAGCCATTCTGTCTTCTGTCCCCTGAGCAGCAAATGGAACCCCTCTCTCAGAGTTCCTGTATTTGAAGGAGGGGATGGGAGCAGGGAGCAGAGTTGAAGTTAAGGTTTTTTTTGTATATTAATACCCCTGCTCCTTTCCTAAATTTGCCTTGAATCTTACTAAATGTCCTCAGACAATGTTGATATACTATTTCTTGGAGGATTGAGTTGTATTTTTTTTAATATTAATGAGGGTTTTCTGGATGCTGAAATTTCCCATTTCTATTGAGGTTTTGAATAGGTTCATCAGTGTTTTGAGAAGCCCGAGATGGTCTGATTATGGTGATTTGACTCAGGTTCCACACTAAAGTCTCAAGGGATATCACAGGGAACAGGGAATTTTAACAGTATTCAGATGAAGTCAACACATCTCTCATCAGTATATTTATAGAACATGGACAAAGAATTGCATGCTCTATATTGCCTTACATGAGCAATAGATTTAAAATCATTGTCTGTCTGTCAAAGCAGTCTATTGTATTTGCTGTCAGCTTATGAATGTCTTGGATGACCTCAATGACTAAAAATCAAAGCTAGTCCATTCAAATATCATTCAGTCATTTTATTGCATTGATTTCCCCTTCCTGCCTCAGACAAGCAAGAATGGGAAGGGAACATTTCTCAGCAGTTGTAGTTACTGGCAGAGTATTGTAACAATGTGCTGAAAATCTCTAAGAATATAGAGATAAATAGTATGAATATAGAGATAATAGACTCATACGAGTCGATGGAGCCAGAGTATCAATAATGTGACTATCTGTGGCCTCTTTTGCTCCTAGTGCTCCCACCATTGCTGGCACTCACTCTCACTCACTGAAGCAAATCCTGGCCTTTTCTAAATCTGCATTGTTTGGCTGCTAGAAAATCAAATAGCAATTTTGATGATTTTATTCTGTAAAGTGCAGTGTTCTGATGAACCTGCAGGTACCATGAATGAAAGAATTGACACCTGCCTTAAGGCCATTGTTTCAAAGTTTCCAGCTTGTTTAGGGGAATTTTTTTCTTTTTCTTTTTTCTTTCTTTTTTCTTCCTGATAGTTCCTGGTAGACAAAACATACCTTTCAATTATTGTTTAAACCAGCTCAAGGCAACACTGGATAACAGAATAAGACAAGTCTCCTTCCTTTCTGTTTGTGTTCCAACCTGTAATGGAACTGCTTGCTGAAAACTGCATAAAATCTTCTATCACACAACCAAGTATCCTATCGCTGCCTGTCTCTGCAGAGATTCAAATATTCTACACATATTATGTAATGTCTTTCTTGACACCTTAAAGACAATGGTTTGTTTGTTTTTTTCAAAGTAAACCTTATAATCTGAGGGTATGGCTCATTCCCTGTATCCCTGAACTGCCAGTGCACTTCTGTTGAATGTCCTCTAATTTTAAAAAATGGGCTTAATCTCGAGGAGAGTTTCCTAAGCCACTTCCATTGGAAATCACCACCTATATTTGTGGAAGGCAGAATGCAGATGGTAGGAAAGCTGTGGTCTTGATGTTGCAGTCTGCAGGAGGAGAGGCTGTGGAGTCTCTCATCTTTGGAGATGTTAAAAACAGGCTCAATGTGGTCCTGGGAAACCAGCTCTAGGTGACCTTGCTTGAGCAGAGGCGTTGGACCAGATGACCTCCAGAGGTTCCTTCCAACTTCAACCATTCTGTGAGTCTGTGAAAGCATTATTTATTCAGGTGTGTTAAGTAAGAAGGGCTGAAGATCCTCTAGAAAAATCAGGAAGGATGCACCAGAGTGGAAGCTTCCTTCCCCTCACTTCATGTTTTCTGGGAGAGAGTGGCTTATATCTTATAAATATAATAATGTAGTGGCATATAAACTGTATGTTTCTGAACTGTGGGTCATTTAAAATCTGCTGGATATTCATCAGCTCACATTGCTTAAGAGTACTGGGGTTTTTATGACTTGTTAACGCTGCTGTATGCTTTCAGAATAGTATCTAGAGTCTCCTAGATATTTCAAAGAAACTTTTTTTACTGTTGCCATTTTTTATTTAAAATGTTTGGTGGTGTTTTGGGGGTAGAAAAATAAGTGTATTTTACTAAGGGATGATGATATGCTAACTGTTTTTTGTGGAAAATAGATGGGGTTTTCATTGGAGTAGGAGGTTGCATTATTTCATTAAGTATCTAGGAAAGTTGTCTGGTAACCACTTGCCATTAATAATAGCATTTTTGTTCTGTTGAATCCTGATTGCATATTCCTAAGCATTCTTCAGTGTACCACTTGTCTGTATTAGACTTGCCACATGATTAAATCTTAGAACTGTCCTTTGTCAGATGATTAGCTCCATTAATACTGCACTTTCTCTCCTAGCCATAATTTCCTATAAGCTCTACTTTTAAAGTCAAATGTGCAGTAAGCTAAATTAAGAAGTTTGCATTCACAGGTTGAAAGCTGGATACCTATCCTACCAGAAATATATCAGAACTGTAAGATCCATTTGTGAGTGTGTTCTAGTTAAAACAAGATCTGCGCAGTGGTACTAGAGGCTCGCTCTAGTGCATGAAAATTAGATCAGTCTCACAGGTCAGTATCCTTTTTTTTCTGGAAAGCTTTCTATAGACCTCAATGTGTTCATTTTCTGAGTTGATAACTTACAGAAAGGAGGTTAAGCCTGTTCCACTCAATATCCAGCAGTTTGCAAAAAGCATATTTTTTCTGTGGGAAGTGATCACAATATTATTACGACAAAGGAATTTAGGATCTCTGCGATGTTTCGTGTTTAGACTTAACCTCAAGAGAGACAGTATGCTATTCTGCAGTTCTTCCAGCTTGAAAGAAAAGTAGTAAACGTACTATATTACCCTTGAACAGCCGAAGGAACTACCTGCCTGGCCTTTTGATTATTCTTATTGACTCACAGTAAACAAGGGACCTGCAAGGGCGTTCATTGGCTCACTGCTGAAGGATCTGTTATAACCACAGCGTTACGAAAGTGGCAGCTGAGTGTTCTTGGCACGTTTCTACAGCACCCAGACAAATCTCATTCAGCTTCCACATCTAGCATTCAATCCGTAAATCTGGGTTAGGAGAACATCTTTTTTCAAACAAATCATTCTTACTGTGGGGAAATCATGCCGTGCATAACCAGAAGATTGATTCTTTTTTAGATTAGGAGGCTGTCGCTAACAAACTGCTGTGGTATAAACTTGTCGGAGCAAGCATCTAGAGATAAAAGTGCTTGAAATGATCTCTGTATAATGATAATAGCAGTCGAACAGGTTTGTGGAAAAACAAATCACACTGCTACTGAAAATGCTATTAGAGTAGCCTGGGGTGGAAAAGCAAAAGTCTGAACAGTTTGAAAAAGGCATTTTTGCCTCTCTCCTTTTTCTGGATAAATACCACATACTCTTCTTTTACCCTATTTTAATGTTGCATTTGGCATTTTTATCAGAGAAGGTTAAAGAGAAATAGCTATTTTTATGTAATATTTTATATAAAGTTGCTGGAATAAGTCAAAACTCACATAATAAACAGCTTACTAACAGTCAGCAAAGAGGGAAATGATGCTTGTGGGGAAAAATAAAAATTTTAACAGCTTTAGCATCACTTATTACCAAAAGGATGCATCTCCTCCATATGCTGTTGCTTTTTGATTAATCTCTAACTATTCGAATATCACTTTTAGCCAAGGGATGAAGCAAGCAGCGTTTGGGACAGATAGCAGTAGAACTCTAGAATGTTTATGGTAGCGAATACTTATATATTAGTGGCAGAATGTACATAATTCTTGACTTCTATGGCATGTTTCCAGTAGTACTATTGCATTGTCAACCTTTTCACTCATGATCATCTGAAAGCAATTAGAATATGCTCCTTCCTGCATACAGAAGTTTTTTATAATTAAATAGTAGCTTTACAATTGCTACTATTATTTTTTCATGAGTATATGGTATTGTTGACAATGGAAAACATCCTTGTGAAAAGGTACTTTTAGAGTGCTGTTGAGATTAGGTTTTAAAAACAAAAGATATATTTGTATCAAAAAGATTTGCCTTGTCTCCTTGGAATGGTGGAGGGAGGGAAAGCAAAGTACATTATTAATGCTGTTCATTTTTCATGTAGCTCATCCATACCTGCCTTTCAAATTCAGATGAATCCATTAACATTATTAATTGCTGAACATTTCAGATGGGAATTTAATATCCCATTTTATTTAAGAAGTCTAGAGATTTTTACTGCAAACCAAAAGGCAACACTGAGTGAGCTTTATTTTAGTATAAGCATTCTGCAGCTTTTTCATGTATGCCCTTTAATTCTAGTTTGGTTTGACTTTGTATGACAAAGAGGTCTGCTCTTCTGTATTATTTCAGGGATGATGCCTAATAGAACCTTTTGAGCAAATGCTTATTACATTTTAGTTTGAAGGCATCTTTCTCTTCCCACCTACATAAAATATATCGGAGTTGTACCTGTGTGTGTCCAGTTCCATTCTGCATCAAGACTGTATTTAGATACAGAAGTCAAGGCCTAAGATAATCCTCTCTCTACAATGCTTTTCATATTGAAAAACTGAGAAGGAAATTCAGGTATGGCTGATCAAAATATGTGGGGGTTTTTTGTTTTTCCACTGGAGGAAAAATATATAGCAAATCATGACAGGTAAATAGCTGCAAGTCAGAAAATGTATAAGGTATGGGAGGGGCTGCCAATGGAGAACTATCATTGTGGTCCAAAAGGCTTCACTTCCTCAAGAATTTGAGGATGTGCATATAAGCTTGGTATGTCAAGTACATTTCTAAAAGTGTGGTACAAGAGTTTCCTGCTGCCAAAACCATTGGGTAACATCTTTTATTACACTTATATGAAATAAAAAATTTGAATGGGATATTTCAGGTCTTACTGCAACATGTTCCCTTCCAGAAGAATCTACAGGATGGGTGAGGTCAGCTAGGGATATAGACCATGACTACAAAGGGAACCTGTAGGCTTTAAAATATATATTGATATAATTGTCAAGGACATTCATCCACATAATTGCCAAATACATCCAAACAAGTGCCCTGAATGTGTTTGAATTATTAGTAGTAGCTTTACTGCAAACCAAGACTGAAGCTTTAATCAATCATATTATACTATCTTGTTCATTAATTCTAAGTAAGGTCTTTACTTTTCTCTGACAGATGAACGGGAAGATGTTCAAAAGAAAACATTCACAAAATGGATAAATGCACAGTTTGCTAAGGTAATTAAATATTTTTATTTATTTATAAAGCAAAATATGTTTTGTATATTTTTCAAATAAACTGGTATTCCTCCATTGAAGCTTAATTTTCAAGATAACAGTTACAAGTTTTGGGTACTACTAAATGCAATTGATGGATTTATTAGAAAAAATGTCCAAGTTTTATTTCCTTGATTTCAGTAGGGATTGAAATCTAAGAGGCCATCTTCTTTTCAAAATGTTCTGTGCCTCAATTTACTTTGCCTTTTCTCAAACTGATGATGCAGATGTATTACTGTTTCTTGGACTCCTTTGTTAAGTTCCAAATATATGGAAGAATTTCTTCTATTTGAACTTGTCTTTTCTTGTTTCTGATTGCTATCACAAATTTAACAAAACAAGATGAGCTGGAGAGGAGCAAGGTCAAAGATAAGAGGTGGGATCCATTAGCAAATTATAAAAGTCAATTATAATATGTTGAAACACTGCTCTTTGAGAATGGTAAAGTTCTCAAATGTAGTGGAAGAAAGAGGAAATAACTAACTTATTTAAAGGAACCCCTCTACCAGTATATAATAATTTTATCTTTAATACACAGGAAAAATTGAACTCAAGTTATTAATTTGATTAAACATTTTTTAAATTCCTGGAGGATAATTTCTGAATTGTATTTGCCAGTAATAAACTAAATCAATTTCATAATATGTCATATTCTGCTAGGGAATAATTGGCAATAGACAACAATTAAATAGCAGCTGTGATTGATAGATCTTCTATTTAGTTGGGCTTTTGAATGTGCCTCATCTGAGTGTTCTCATTAAAAAAACAGGAGCAAGATAATCTGAATATGACCACCATAATGTTGAAAAACTTGCTTAGCAGTGGTTCAGTCCAACAGGGATTCCCACAGGAGTTTTCCATGGTCTAGGGCATTTTCTAATAGTGATTCCAGTGATTTAGCACACATTTGTGCATCTTTACAGTAGAGTTGTCCAGTTTGGAGGACTGGATCAGAATGAAAAACATAGTCTTGAGCAAATGGTCTCAAATTGATCAATAAATTACACAAGTGTGAAGTGCATGCTTAGGGCAGAAGTAAAATGCATGCATACAGAAGGGGGGATAACTGGGCTGGCAATAATAAAGCAAAGAAAAGCTCTGGGAAGTGTGGTGAATCAGAAACAAAATGAGCCAGCACCATGGTAATATTACTAAAAAAAAAAAAAAGGCAAATTTGTTATGGCTGTGGTAATGGAAGTGCTTGACAGAAGGTAAAAGATGTAATTATTTTATTTTACTCAGCAATAGTGAGATTTTAGCTTGAGTAATCTACTACCTTGGTGTTCCATACATGAAGAAGTAGCCCCAGCAGCAGTCATATGCTACAAGCTAATTTGAAGTGTATTGCCAGTTAGGCCTTGTTATGGTCACAGAAAAAGTTACGGAAAACTAAAAGTAACTGTTGCTTCTACATCTAAAAAAAATTTCATGTTCCTAGAGTGTTGCCTTCTCAGAAATGGTTGTTTAATGGAATAGGAAAGCTTGCAATTATTGAGGAAACTTGGAGCAAGTCTTCAGAAGAACAAAAAGAATTATGAAGGGTTTATAAAATAAGTTATCAGCAGATGCTTTTAATGGTAGGTTTGACTCTGTCATCTGAATGATCTAGATGTCTCTCCTCCAATTCCAGCTCAGTGGTGTGTACTTTAATGTTACTCTAGCTACTTTTTACTTCAGTTCTATAAATAGTATTTTTAATTTTATGTGAACATGCATTCATAAATGTACTGGAGAAGTACTAACCTCCCTCTACTTCATTTGGACTCTGAGGAAAAGTTCCTAAACATTATGGTTCATTTTTTTCTTTGCCTTGTACATCACCTGTGTTTTGGACAGGGTCTTTTCATTTCAACAATCAATCTACCAAAAATACCTTGATTTTAAAATCTTAGACAAATTACTCTTGTCCTACAAAATAACACCGGAATAGTTGGTCTGAAATTGGAAATCACATACATCTGGTAAGGTTAGTAATGCCTGCTGGCTGCCTGTCTGGTACACATGCAGAAAACATGGTTTACTCTTCAGTGCAGTCATGTACCATGCAAGCTTTATTTCTCTCTAGAGTTTTCAGGACGTAAATACAGGAGACCCTGCTTGTATTCTGCTGTAACATGAGCAGTCATAGTTAATACCTGTGTGCTGCCTTGGGACTGTGTTTCTCCCTATTCTACAGACCAAGACATTTTGGGAGAAGTGCTCTTCAAAACATGAAAATGGATCTCCATGTGAAATCTACAGCTTATCCACCTTTTTCTCCTGACTTGTTTTCAGTGGTTCAAACCCATCTCCGTTTCTAGCTGTGGAATTGATTTCAGTTAATGGGCTATTCCTGTTTAGCAATTTCTCATCATTGTTAGGTTTGTAAAAGTGTTTGCATTCACTCCTATGTGGTTCTAGAGGTGCTATCTTGAGCAGATTAGATTACAGGGTCAGAATTAAGATAGAGGAATACCTTATGTCACTCATATCTCATATTTGTGAGTAGTGGAATCCAGGTCATTAATTAACTGTAAAATATTTAGAGTTGAATAAAATTGTTTTATACAATTCCCACCCATCCATCACCTTCCATAGCTAAAAAACCCCTATTTACGCAGTTGAAGTAAAAGCTTGGTTCTAAATGTTCTAAATCTTCATTTGTGGATCTAGAGTGCATTGCCCCCAAAGAGACGTATTTCTTTCCTGAAAATTCAATGTCTAGAGTACCTGTGTCTAAGTACAGTTATTCTCAGACTAAGCTTCCAAAACATTTGCAAGTTTCTTTCACATGACTAGTGATGTAAATACAAATAATGCTTTTAATGTCAGAAATCGTAAATTACTGAAAAATAATTTCATAATTTATGTGTCCTCAGCGTAACTTAAGAACACATGTATAATTTTTATTTGTGGGGGGCGGGAAAAGTTTGTTGTTTGAATTGCAGTCCTGGAAGGAAGTAGTAGGCCTTCTTCTGGCCATGCATGTAACTCTTCTACCTCTTAGCTAAGGAGTCAAGCCCCTAACATGAAATCCATAACAAATTCTCAACCACACCATCTTGGCAGTTTTCCATCTGTGATGTGCAGAACCTAGAAACCTCTGAAGTGCTACCAAAAAGTCTGTGAAAGTTTATATAAGGAAAGCTAGAAGAACTGTCAGCAAGATTACAGTTACTATGGGTGATGCCATGTCTCTCTCCATACTTTTTTGGCAGGTTGTGTGGAGTGCTCTAAATGTAAAAACGGGGGAAAATGCATTTGCAGGTCTCTCAGCTTCTCAAAAGAACAGTTTTTCTCTAATTCCTACTCCTTTTACTAGCCAGAAAGTGGATTATGCAGAAAATCTGTGCTTTAAAGATTACAGTATGTGACTCGTCTATAAGCAATTCATCATTTTTTCAGTAAGATAGGATAAAAGTTTACTTTTAAAGTTTGTGAGATAAAACACTTAGCAAATTAAAAGTATAGGAGAAGTGGGAGAATGTAAATCAAGATACCCTTGTTTTTTTTCCCCCTTCTAATCGTAGAAATTGTGTATGATTTTCTTTAGTGATACTTTCTTGGTTTACCACCTAAATGGCATGTGAATTTGAAACTCAAAACAACTTTAAAAATGTGGAGCATACTACTTTAACACCATTTTATTCAGGAAGAGCTGCTTTATGTCCTCAGAAAAAGTTTATTTATAAAATAATGAAGTTCTGCAGGGTGCATGTAATGATAGCAAAGGAACTTATTGTAACCTAGTTTTTAATAATGGAACTATAATTAGAGCTCTCACAAGAGATATGTCTAGTCTTGGGTATGATAGCTTATGCTCAGATCTCAACTTTTAAAATTTGAAATAACTGAAACCTTTGTTTATAAATGAAATACAGGATCTTAACTATGTGTTTTGGGAGAAGGCAAATACTATCCTATTTGCCCTCAAGTATAGCAGCTCTCTGCTGGAATTTTGAAACAGCCAGAACAATGACATTAACAATGCCTGCACCTCATTTTATATGAGTTTATGTTGCCTCACTGGTTAAACATTTTTAGTTGTTCTTTGCAAATAACTTCAAAATACAAAGCATTACTGAAGATAGAAATGTTCTTTACTCGCATGTTGGAAAGAGCTTGTAAATAGCAATTAATTTTAAAATGAAAAACATGAAAACTCCAGCACCAAAAGCATCCACCCCACCCTAAAAAGGAAAGAGCCTACTCCTATGACTAAGGAAATACTGGCAATTTATTTTGTTCCCTCATTATGGAGAGAATGTGTCAAAGTACTGACGGTTTTAATGTCTCCAAGTAAAGTACCTGTTGTGAGTACAGAGAAGGCAAGCAGCTAATCATTGTGAGTTTCGGCAACTTGAATGTTAGGTTACACCCTTATGGCTAATGTGAGGTCAACAGCTCTACCTGTAAGCAGTTTTCATAATAGAATGGTAATTTGTGAATGAGTTTTTTCAACATTTTAATCTTCAACATTAAAAACCGAATGTTCATAATATTGCTTGTAAATTCAGAGGTTTAAATACATTGCCCACATTTCTGTTACAAAAGGGTAGAAAATTCCACTACATAGTCAAAGAAACATTAAACATGACAGTACACTTGTTTTTGTAAACACTGAAATTATAAATCATTGACCAGGCAGGAGCATGAGTGAGAAGTGACTGGTAGATTTTTTTGTGGAAAAAAGTGGGTAATTTTTTATTAGGAGCATGAGTCAGAAGTGACAGGTAGATTTTTTGTGGAAAAAAGTGGGTAATTTTTTATGGCTTTTCTACCTCATGCTTCGGTTTTCTTCCTGTTGTTATTGAAGAAGGCAGAATATGAAAATAAATTTAGAGATATCCAATATTTCATTACTTAGCTTTATGGAAAACCAAGATAATTCAGTAAGTAATCCTTTTAATGGATAATTTAAGTTATGAAAAATGGAAGCTTTTTGTAGGCAGGTAGAAATATTAAGTGGTAGTTGTTTGTGTGGTGACTGTGGAATTAGATTCCCCTTCTTGTAGTGATTGCATGAAGAAACATAGTAAAAAAGCAGCCTGTGCCAAAAAAAGGTAAGGTTGACAGCCTAATTTAAGATACAGGTGGACAGTAGAATAACAGTCAGCAAAATTAAATACACATTTTACTAATTAAGTTGTTTGGAATAGCAGCTAGATGTTCAGGCAACCGGTATATGCAGGGTTAGGAGCACAGAAGGGGGTATTGCTTACAACTTTAGTTGAACTAAGTAACAGTCAAAATGACTTCCTAATTACTCAGTGTTTGTATGTGGCTTATATGATGGGACGTGTGGTGACGGTCTCGGTTCTTTCCCTCTTGAGTACATGGACAACTTGAAGTTATTCAAGACTCCCATTCACCTTGGTGGCCCTTTGCGATTGCAGATTAAATGCCTTCTGCATATCAGATAACAAAAAATACTGTTACAAATGAAATGTTTACTGACTGAGAGGGCTTTAAACTAGATTTGGAGGGGGGAGGGGCTAAAACCAGGCTCACTAGAGTTGAGTCTAGGGGTAGCGTGCCAGAGTTGAAATCGATAGCCCAGATCAGGTGCATCTACACCAATGCACGCAGCATGGGCACCAAACAGGAGGAGCTGGAGGCCATTGTGCAGCGCAACAGCTATGATGTAGTTGCCATCACAGAAACATGGTGGGATGCTTCTCATGACTGGAGTGCTGCAATGGAT
>NW_010524065.1:0-33961 GCF_000687285.1 Phaethon lepturus
GACACATGGAAATTAGACTGGACTATAGTAAAAAAATGGTTTATGGAATCAATGGTAAAAGTCACCGTTGCTTAACTGAGGTTAACATTTCATCTCAGGTATTCATGTGATGGTTAGAGATCTTCTTGCAAAATCATATCACCTCTTCAGTTGGCTAGCTGAGGTAAGCTCATCCTCATTAGATGACTGTCTAAAGAAATCATGTTTTATAACTCATCTAGATTGCCTGTGTGATTAACATTTTCTGCTTCTGTGACTAAACATTTTTTGCTGTTCTTGGATTGATTCATTTTCTTATGAGACATATTATTTCTTTCAGTTCAAATTTGAACTTCATCCAAACAATCCTTTGCAGAGAAAACAAATTTCTTTGCAGCTTGTTTTTCCCCCCAAAATGTACGATTTTATAAAACCTCCCCCCATATCCCATTTTAGTGAAACAGAACAAAGAGAAGTCTGAATTTTGTTTTAAGAAGTAATCCTTTGATGGCCCAGTTCTCTACAACATTAGCTTTCTTTTTTCTTTTTATCTTGAAAAGGGAGAAAATAGGCACATTTAAACATATATTTTTCTTTTTCTTTCCAGAGGAAAAGGAACTGAAAAAAAAGGTATAATTTTAAATAGGAGGGTATCTTATAAAATGTGCAGTTGATTACATAAAAATAGTGTTTTATACATAGCTACGTAATCACAGATTTTTCTTATGCAAAAGAACCATTTGTAGTTTTTGGAAAAAAATAGCAACAATATCTTTTTTCTTAATTTTGGAGAAATACATGTTAATTTTGCAGTACTCCTGCCAGCAAAACTGTCACTGATGGAAATTAACTGAATTTCATAGGAAATATGTGAGGTGGAGCCATACAGTATGGCTCCTGACCTAAATTGTTTTGATGGATGCATTATCATTTATATCTCACACTTCAAACCAATGGTGGTTCCTTATGTCAGACCTTGTGTTCTAATTTAACTGAACTGAAACAAAACATGAACTCTACTGTAACTTCAGAAAGCTCAAGTAAAGCATTTTTTAAACTATCGAGGAAGTTTGCTACTAAACTTCCATATGACTTTAAAAAGGAACTAGTCATCTAACTGCACCCTCTAAGTTAGGAAATGTCTCCTCAGATCTCTGAAACATCTGGGGAAAGGAAGGAAAGGAAGGCAGGAAACTACGAAAGATGTGACTAACTTGGTCCTTACGTAGTTGTCATTCAATCTTGAATGGAGATGTGTTTTTTGGTCTGTTTTGTAGTTTTATTTTTAGAATTAAAGCCCGTCCTGAGGGAGTGATGCCATTTGATCCATGACTGAAACTATGTTTCTCTTTCACTGGTGAGTCTGTCTCCCAGTTTCTTATTCTTCCACCTTAATCTTCCAGCTAATGTGGGTTGCCCTCTGAAGTGCAATGCTCTCTGTCCAGCCCAGGCTTTTGAATGGTGGCAGGGGGAAGGATGGGATTTTTGCTACTTTCTTCCCTCAGTAACAGATTTTGCACCATCAGGAGTCCCCTCACTAGCAACTTAAATAATTTCCTGCTTTGATTCATGCTATTGCACAAGGATAAAATCTTAAATAATTCTTCCTACTTTGCTGTTTACCATTTAGAACGAATGAAGCCATGGATTCCTTCTGGCCTCAGTAAGATCAACAGACATTCACCACACCAAGTTGATTAAGTAACAGTAAATACAACATTGCTTCCTTGGCCACCCTTACATCTAACTATCTTTTAAAGAGACAGAAAATATGGTTTCTACTTTTTTTTAATGTTAATATTAAGAGGATGTATGCGATGAATACCACATCTGTTTTTCCCAATTTCACATGGGTTAATACAAGCTATCATCTAATTACACACACTTGAAAAAAAACTTTTCATATTTTTTGGTCACAATTGGGACATCCATAAGAAGAGTTTCTGAATACTTTTGATAAAATCTGTTGGTCTTCCTTCCCTTCCTTCCCTTTGATGGTACAAGGCAGAATCAGAAACTAGTGCTACTGTCAAATGGCACACAGTATCTCATCATAAGATTATATACAACTTGGTTAGAGACAAAAAACTCCTCACAATATCTAGAAACAAAATTCTGCTGCCTTCTGCAGTTTGTGACTGTGTATTGACATAACAGCAGTTGCTGACAAAGTGCACAGGGCTCTGCTGAAGCTGTTCCCAAGCCAGGGGAGATCTTCTGAGCTATCATTTCAGGTATCAAGATATATGAGGTGCCAATTATTCTATTAGTCTTCTCACATTGGAGGACCTTGGTTTTATTTATAGTGGATAAGAGATTTCCATGCTTCCATGATTTTCCCTCTATGTCATAGTGCAAGTGTGGTCTGATGAGTAAATAAATTTTAAAAATAGTGTGAAATTTACTTTGTCATGTACCTTCAAAATGTACTTTTTGATTGTTTGGGTTATTTCTTCTTACACATCACCATTGGTAATGGCTTTCCCAGAACACCTAGGTGCTTCTGACACCCTAGAATTACCCCATAAATTGTGTGATCTTATTGTTTTTACTGTTTTTCCTAGCCTTGATCTAATGAACTGGCAAACGGTACCTGGAGAGATACCAGTGGCCTTCACTTCACAGTCTATGTGAAAGGCAAGGAGTTGGTAAATTTTCACTTGAATTCCCATTTTAATTTCCATTAGCTATAGACATGTCACTTACCTATTCAGAGTTTTCCGATCTGAAAACCAAAGAGTCTAACACTTAAGTTCTTCACACAGTTGGAGTAATGAATAAAATCTTTTCAAAGAATCACTAAGATGAATGTAGATAGCCGCCTTATCCATCACTGGCCTGTTCAGCAAGAACTCTCTGAGACTTCTTTCATCATTCTGTACTTCATACTCCAGCCATCCCTCAAACATCCTAGGCATTATTACTCTTAACTCCACAAAAACAAAAACATACCAAAAGATTTTCTCTCCTGCTCTTCCCAGAAATTTAGGTCTTAGCCTGTTTGGGTGACTGTATCTATCTGTGAAGTATGGCTGCTTAAGACATCTCACACCAGTACCTCCAACAGAATGTGTTTTCATTACTTGTTCCTTCATTACTAATGTTCCTTTATGCTGCCTTGTTGTTTTGATCATCTCACTGCACTGAAGTTTTTTTGGCACCTTGTAGCTTGCCTGTTTTCCCCAGATAATGCAGTGATCATAGCTAAGGGATTTTTCAGATGTAGATTCTGCTTACTATGGACATGTCATGTCAAAATGACATTAGGGAATTACTGTCTGTGGAGGGCCAAAAGACCAAATAAACCCTGAGCTATCTCTTTCCCTATCTCCTCCTTTTTTCCCCTATGTACCTTGCAGTTTCTTTATTCATTTTAAGAGAGCGCTACTTCTTACCTTCCCACAATTATGCTAGTGGGAACTGACCACAATACAGTTGGGTGGTTTTAACATCAAATGCTTGGCATGGATTACCGGAAATGCATCTTCCACTGTCTTCCATTTTTTATCACCAATTTGTTTCTTCTTTCTCTGAAAAACTAATCTTTCTGCTTTCTCAATGTATAAAAGGCATTTCTAAATAGCTGTTGTTCTCACATAATAATGAAAATAATGAGAACAAGGAATTAGCTTTCAAAAAATAAAATATAAATGAACCATTTGACCAAGGTTATTTAAAGTGAAAGCCATTCACCTTCGAAATGGAAGACCAACCTCATCAGACCTGACTGCAAGATGGATTCTGGCCATTCCCCTGTGTTTAATGACTTTAAGCTCTAACCGGTTGATATGAAAGGCAGGTTCCAGTGTCAAATGCCATGAATGGAGTATGCTTTCTAAAGAATTCTTTTCAGCTAAAACAAGACTTAAGAAAAGGTTTACATGCATAAATACATCTGTGTATATATCATAAGGATATGCATGCATGTTCTCTATTTCTATGGATCACAAATTCTTTTATTCTAATGCAAAATGTACAGCTGTTTATTTTAAACACATACAAATCTCCACTATAAAATGGGACAGAAGTTAGCTCAGACATCTTTAAAAAAAGTAGGCAGATAAGCCAAATAAAAGTACATAACTTTGTAACTGTGGTTAACATATTTGTCTTTCTTACTTATATACTTCTCAATGTTTATTTAATTTAAATTCTGGGGCAGGAGACACTTAGGGAAATGAATGTGTTATTGTGTGACAGCCTAACAGTTGATGAGAGGAGAACATTTATGTTGTCTCATTAAGTACAGTTACCACCCACAAAACATTGCTTCACATGAAATAATTACATTGCAATTTCTAGCAAAATGAATGATCACTTTTGTAACTCTGTATTTGTAAAACATCTAACAAAATGGGGTCTTTTCATCCAGTCCAAAACTGGAGCTCCTTATGGCTACCAGACTAAAAGCAACCTGTTGAATGTAGGTAAAGATTTTGAATGCATCTCTCATATTCTCCTCTAAGAGCAAAATTGCTAACTTGGGTTAAAGTCAGTTGATGTCAGTAAATTGCATCATTATGTCGTTGACTACAGTAATGCCAGAATCTTTCCAGCAATCACGGTTCTCTTTGACGGTTATTTCCCAGTACACAAAAAGATGGCAGTACAACCTACTGGTTTAAATCATAAACTCAAAGAAATCAAACTGCATCTCAGAAACTATGTGCCCATTGTTCTCCTTAGGCACACTGTGATGCAGATATTTGGGTTCCCTTCCTGCTCTTGGAACAGCAATCAAAAATGCTGTTTCCATCTCTCTTCCAATGACATTATCAGATTGTAGCTTATAAATGAGAACAATTATCTGTAAAGCATAATAAAAAGATGGCAAAATGTATTCAGAACCACTTAAGTGACAGGGAATTGCTGGTCAAAGCCTAAAACAGCTGTTAACATTCAGTTTTATGCACCGCTTCACATCTTCCTACATGTGACGGGTTTTCTTCATTTCTTAAAAAATTTACCTTCTGAAGGTAGAGATCATGATTTCTGTACTTGGAAACTGCCTAACGAAAAGAAAGTAGTAACAGAAATATGTTTTTCAGTTATCTTCATTTCTTCCTGAGTTTTCAGCTAATCCTGTTTCCCCTATGACAGGTTTTCAGGCGTTGTCTTAACTATTTCCACAACTTCACTAATTTAAAACAGGAGCAACAGTCCTCTCGTTTTGTCCTCTCATATCTTTGCCCGGAATGGGACTTCATCCACAAGGCATTTTTAAATGGACTATCTATAATTGGGATTTCTACAGAGCTGGAAAATGTGCTGGTGATGGTTTTAGAAAAGAAGACAGATAAGAAGGGAGTTGAGATTGGTTGGCTGGGACCCTTTTACCTCTGTCAATGGACCAAAGGCGGGTATACTGTGGAGTCGGGCATTATGTAAGGCTAGTAGCTTCTATGCTGGCATTTTCAGGAATAAGCAAAATTAGTTCAGCACAGTCCACAGCTGTGATCACTAGAGTAAAGCTCAGGGTCTAGGGGCCGCTAGCTCTGATATTGTATTAAAAAGGCAGCTGTACTTTACTACTGGTCCACCGGGCCTGAAGTTAATAATTTTTAAATGGACTGTTAGTTACAGCAGTGGCCTCAAGCTAACTCTTATTTCAAATCTTATTAACATTTGTGTATTGTTAAACTACTTTATTGTCTTAATTAGAATATATTCATTCATAATTCCCAGATAGTCTGTTGCTATAAACAAAAAAGAAAAATGACAAAAAATCATTAACAGTGGCTGAAGAGTTGTTGGATGAAATGTGGCTGTGGTAATGTGCACCCAAACCAAATCAATCACGCGAAACACCGAAGTACAGAAATGCTTCTGTACGTGTTGCTTTTCTCCGCAGTGCTCTGCAGGATCAAACTGACTGTCTTAGGATAACGGATTAGTACTGCTTAGAGGCATATTGGAGAAAGGCAGACCGCTGTAGGTAGAGTTTTTAAGAGAAGTATGTTCAATCTTTTCTTTTTAGCTATAAATTAGGTAAAAAAAAAATATTAAAAACAGTTTTCCACAGTTCCAATGATTCCAGCAAGACCTACACAAAATAGTTATTATAAAACAAGTTCTCCCTTTCTCTCTGAGACTATCTATCTTGCTTACTCTATGTTCTGTTTCAGGAAAAATTTCATTAACAGAAATGGAAATTTTTCAAGAACAAGGATTGCAACACACTTTTTTAATGCATATATACTAGCATATTTATTAAAAGTACCTCTGCCATTAAAACCTATTAATTTCTGGTAGCCCAAAGCTACCACAACATGTATTTTTTTAAAAAAGTCACATTATATTTGTCTTGAAAATGTCTTTTAATTTCTATCCTACAGATAAATCATCAGTAATTAGGTACCACAAGGATTTTATTATACAAATATGCAATTACTAGCCAAAATCAACTTCTGTAAATAATCATTCTTCAAATTTAGAAAATGCTGATCAGGCTGTTTAAAGGCCTTTTCACCCACCCAAAGATTGAAATGAAATGTTGACATCATATACCTAAGCCCAATCAGTCAGGAACAATGTATAGAATAAAGAATTTTTCTCTTCTACGCAGCTATGCAGAATCAAAATGACTGCCCTTAGCCTGGTAGGTATGTTTTGTTTACGGGTACACAAAAGAATATAGATGCTACTAAAGCTACAGAATCAAGTATTTTTCACAGCTTGATTTGAAGTGGAAGAGTTCCCATGAAAAAGAAATAATACACAGAAGCACAGAAAACTTGTCTTTTTAAAAACTGACTTTCTCTACAGTCTCTTTCTTAGACTATTTTTGTGGCATTTCCACTGTAGTTACGCTTCTAGACCTACACGGCTCAGAAAACAGAGATGCACCAATTACTCCCTTGCCAGGGATCAAATACAATCTAGGTAGGGTCGTTTTACTTCCTTCCAGGTTTTATTAGGTTTAATGTGCGTCTCACTGAAATCACACTGAGGAGCTACAAAAAATCCAGTCCTATTAATGTACTTCTCGTATTTTCTCCATTTTCAATGTCCGGATCATCTTCACATCCATGCTTTGCTAGATAATTCTTCCTCTAGTATAAGTACAATACTATCAAGAGGTAGTTTAAACAACCTAGCTGCTTAATTTGCTTGTCTCATTACCTCTAGACTGAAGAAAAGAGGGGTGGCCTGCCAGCTGGTGGCCTGTGAGAATAGGGAGGACTGCACTGGAGGCTTAAAGGAATCTCCTCCAGCATCACATTCCTTGTCATAATGCTCTGATCTCCGTGCTGACAAACTCAGCACAACCCCAGAGGATTGCCTTAGGAGTTACTTTTTATCCCTGAGTTTAATGGAGAGCAAAATTCACAAAATCAAACAGGGTTTTCAAGTGACCTGGGTGGAGGGCAGGAACAGGATCACAGGGTGATTCAGGCTGGGAGGCACCTCAGAAGGTCTCTGGTCCAACCTCCGGCTCACAGCTGGGTCAGCTCTGAGGCCAGACCAGGCTGCTCAGAGCTTCTGCTGGTCAAGATTGAAAACCTCCAAGGACAAAGACTGCAGAACATATCTGGGCATCCTGTGCCATTGCCTGACTGTCCTCATGGCATCATTTTTTTTTAATATCCAGTCTGAACCTCTCTTGTTTCAGTTTATTTTCATCATCTCTCATCTTCCTACTCTGCCCCATGTCAGTGAGCCCAGTTCCATCTCATAGATGACCTCCTTATAGGCACTGGAGGCTGCCATTAGGGCCCCCTGAAGCTGTCTGCTCCAGCCTGAACAAGCCCAGCTCCCCCAGCTTCTCCTCACAGGGACAGTGCTCAAGGTGGGTATTAATTTCCCGTGATCTATTGGCTCTGCTCCTGTTCCAACAGCTCAGGATACTGTTGGCAGATAATCAAATATTGGTTAATAAGCCCTCCTCTAGATATTACCTGCAAGACATCACAATTTTCACTGCCCATGGTAAGCAGTAATTAACTACTATGAATAAAGTCAGCATAGCTATTAGAAAAAAAAACAAAACAAAACCTTAAAAACTTAGGCTACCAGTGGTAATGTCAATGAACACAAATGTACATATAATTCTGCAAATATGGGCTTAAAAGTATATATTTGCACTCGATAATCATCATTCTTCTATATCGTGCCAAATTTGGACCAGGAGTAAGGCAACTGTAGAAACAAAATGAAAGTCATGCCTGCTTATGCATGGGTGAGCCTACAACATAATGTTATTAACACAATGAAGAACATGTTTCATTCCCAATCACTTACTAAAAACAGAAATATTGGCTGATCATTTATTATTGATTGGGTGCACTACGAGGTGTCACAAAAACACAACTCTAATTGATTAAATAATTCCATTGCCAGAAAGGCGGAGGGACAATATCCCACTCCTGTGTGGAGTCACCTTGCTTCAAAGTCAGTGGGAATTGCTTGGGCACACACAAGGGCAAAATCTAGCCTGAAGTCATCCCACAGCATCAGAAAAGAAAACAAGGTGTATCAATGAGTATTTTAAACAACACAATTTGATTATATGACACTGTACACAGCCTAAACTGTAAGTCTAGACATGTCAGAATAGGGCTAAGGGCTTGCTCTGGAGGCTATATGTCATCCTGTCACACTATTGTATATTTACTGTCACACCTTCATATTAACTCAGAAAAGTAAACGGTGAAACAGAGCTGTAACAGAGTACTCGTGGAAATCAGTTCCTGAACAGGCATAGCAGATCACTTCATTAACAAAATTAGGCTATGTAGACACGGGACTTACGTCTATAAGCAACCTATGCACTGCAGTTAATGGGAAGATTTTGAAAAAATACATGCAGGTCTTTGAAACATACTTCAATTTAGCATTTAAGGAGTAACACACAGATGTATGTCAAATTTAAGAGAAGTTTAGATTCACCAACAGAAGAAATAGAATGGTGAATTTTTTTTAACTCTGAAGTGAGTACTTCCATGAAGGATAAGACTCCACCAGCACAGAGTGCTTCACCATGAGGTGTGTGATGGATAAGAACGCTTTTCCTTAGAAATAACCGTGATTAACTGTTACTGAGGAAAACACCAGCATAACTCCTCCTAAAGTTTGTTTGATGCTGGGTGTTTAGCACTGAGCAGTGTTTCGATTTACACTCATGTAGCTGGGTGAAGCAAGGTTATCACTGCCTTTGATTATAAAAGCTCCTCTGTGAAAAACTAGAAAAATGCAAGTTGTTTTTTGCAATAGCCCTACAACAGAGAACTAGTGAATAATTTGTACAAAACACGTAAGTTTGCTTTTAGTGTAATTCCAATCTTCTGCAAAATGCTGAGCAATCAGGAAATCAAGCAGCTAGTGAGGTATGCCTTAAGTGTTCTCTGATACTGAGGGCACTCTCTTACGAAGACTGCTGCCAAGTTTTCTCCTTGTGCTATTGCATGTACTGCATCACATGGATGAAGACAACATACCTTCTCTTTTTCTGAGACTACCGACTTTAAATTGCATTTACTACATTATGTACATTTTTTAGACATATAATAGAGACGAAACATAAACTGATACGGCACACAAATAATGAGGTAAAAATGTAGTTACACATGTATGTATGTACCCATCCAAATTATTATCTGCTACAATTTTTTTTTGTTCTGTATATTTAACATGAGAAAAAAGTTATTAGAAATTGTGACATTTGTCTGGGTTGGATTTTGTAAACAACATGAGGTTTATTTGATTGCAGCGATGATTACTTACTGACCTTATTTCCTGTAATTTTGGTCTGTTCATCTCATGAGTTTCCACATGTCAAAAAACAAGGACTACTAAATAATGTCAAAACAATAAAACCATCTAATGAGAACTAATGGTTCTAATTTCAATAAAAGAGGCACAAGGGTAATGTCACAGTGTATAGTGTGATTAAAAAAGCTATCTGACATCTCCTTAATAGGAATATTATCAGGCAAACATAATTTCAATAAAATTAGAAGTCTCTGCCAACTGCTTCAGCTACCAGAATACTTCCATCTTTTTGTCAGTAAAGTCAAAACAAATTTTTACATTTCAAATAAAATCAAAATATATATTTTTTTTAAACTGACTCAGAAAATACTGTTTCAGAACCGTCCATCCTTGGTCATTTCCTTCTTCAGTCAATTTTTCATTCTCACTTGGGACAGAGCTCTCTGGGCAGACTACATTTCCCATGATAGAACACAACTACATTTCCCCTGCCCTCATGAGCAGGGTCATTACAAGAGCTGCCATCAAAGTACAGGGGAGAAGGAACAGTGGAATTGGTCTTTTTCATTTTCTAGCTCGAGTTATTCATAAGAGATTTAATCATATGCCATCTAATACAACTAGTTCATCTTCATTGTGTCTACAATGAATAGTGTATTTACCGAATGCTGCATAGATATACAAAAGTCTCTATGAACAAAGCAGAAACAGGATTTCTGAACATGTGGCTTGGCCATAACTTACACTAGCACTACTCAAAAAAACTCATGTGAATTAAGCAGTCTATCTTTGCAACTAAAAATACACCTGACATTCAGTCATCATAAATAATACATATACCTTTATCACTGTCAAGAGTTGAAATAAGCACATCAAAATGTAGAGTAGTTTTAAAAGGACAACAATATGAAGTCATAATTTTTCAACACAAGAACAGTTGCCCTGGATTTCACAAAATGCCAGTTGTTCTGCAATTAAGCTTCAGTGACTCGGGTTTTGAACAACTTGTTAAATAGAGCCCTGAAGTGATCATATTTTTAAACTTTGGAAGGTAATGTTTCATTAAGCTGAAATCAGGTATTCACAGCTATGTGTACGTTCAGCTCACAAGCTGTCCAGAGATGGACCTGACAAAGATGTAGCAGTATCATTTATATTGTTAAGCTTCCCTCAGATCAGGAAAGTCTAACAAGCTCCTCGCCCAGTTCAGCTTCAGTCTACATACTCCCATTTTCAATCTCAGTTGTCCTATTGATAGAGGACTCCAATAATTAAATGATCTGCGGTTGTGAAAGAGGAGAAGGTTCAAATCATCATAATATAGGCTAGCTCATATAGTAAGGAGAAACATTTATAATTTTCAATCAAGAGTACAGAGCCAGAGTCTGGGAAAGACATTCTATGCTCTTAAACCATTTATAATGGAGGTTAAAGTAGAAGGAGAGGAAATGTTAATATATTACATGTAATAATATATAAAATATAAAATCATAAATTATACATATATTTGGCAAAAACTGTAAGATATAAACATTCATCTAAAAGAAGTGCAAAACGTGAAGTAAGTAGTATAGTTACGCCACTGTAAAAACGAATGTCTGAGGCTGAAGAAGGCAACCTTGCCCATGTAAAACAAACAAACAAAAGCCCCAGAAGAAAAGCAAGTTTACTCCTGAAGGCAATGGACATGCATAGCAAGAAGAAAGCTAGAATTGGTAACACTGCCCAAAAGAGTAAAAGAGGCTCCAACAGGATTTGGGCAAGGACTTGGGCATCAACCAGCTTCCTTAGCACGTGAGAAGAGGAAGAAGTGAATGGGCCTGGTGACACGGACTGGCCCTTTTAAACTCAATAACAGCTGTGGGGAAGCTCTAACAGCCCACCAAAAGGCAGAGGAGTTCTGGGGAATACAGAGCAGCAAACCGTATTGAAGAGTTGATTGTGGGGGAAAAAACATGGAGGGAAAAACCAGAGGGAAAAGAGAAACTTATGCAAGAAGCTGCAGCAGCTTAGGAATCAAATAACATAATTTGAAAAATATCAACTTTATTTATATAACGAGAGAGTCAGCTTTCATACACACACCCACATATCCACACAGGAAAAAGCTTTAGCCCAAAAGTGCTGGAAAACAGAATGGAGAAAATGTTCCTGGGGTTGGGAAGAAAAATATTTCGTTGGTCGTTTTCACTGAGTTGTGTCTCTTTGTGCGGGGTGTGGTGCCAGGGGCTGGCAGGGGGCTGCCGGGGCCGCCGTGAGGAGAGGCCGGGGCTGCCCCGTGCCAGACACAGCCGCTTCCATCCGGCTCCAATGGCCCCACTGCAGGGCATGGTTGAGGCCCTCAAACAAGATGGCGGCTGCACTGCTCAGGCACTGCAGCCTCACTGCACTGCCACTGAGGCCTTACTATATGAGCTGAGAAAGGAGTGCAGCCTAGGAAAAGGTGCTTAATTAATTTTCCCCAAGTTAAGTCTGTTTTGCCCATGACAATAATTGGTAACGGATCTCCCTCTCCTTAACCTGACCCAAAACTTTTAAATTCTGTTTTCTCCTGCTGTCCTGTTGAGGGGGGAGTAAGAGAGTGGCTGACCCTTACCCAAGGTCAATCCACCACACTCTTTATGAGATTCCTTTATGAGGAATGATATTCCTTTTGATTCCTTTATCCTCTTTATGAGGAAAAATTTCTTCCCTGAGAGAGTGGTCAGGCATTGGAACAGGCTGCCCAGGGAGGTGGTGGAGTCACCATCACTGGAAGTGTTCAAAAAACGTGTAGACATGGCACTTCAGGACATGGTTTAGCAGGTATGGTGGTGTTGGGTTGATGGTTGGACTTGATGATCTTAAGGGTCTTTTTCAATCTTAATGATTCTGTGATTCTTTTTTATGCATTTTTAAGAAAAAACAATACAAATATACAAAGGGGAGAAGGAAAGGGAGGGCAGAAAAAAACTCCAAAGAAAAATTAATTTTAAATTTTCTTTCTCAAAGCATGTGCAATTAGGAAAACATCTATAAAGGATGTAAAAGTAGTAGCTATTAGTCCGCATATATTTAAATAACAGAAGGATAAAAAAGATACTTAGGCTTGCACAAATTGTACAGTCGAGTGGGGCAGAATGAAAGTGAGGCATGATTTAAGATGAATATGAAGGACCTATCCCGCCATTGCAATGTGTAGACAAACTGCCCCATAAGCAGAGGCAGAAGCTCTGCTGCTTCATACACACTGAACTGCAAACTAAACACTGGCAAAATTCTGTGAGGTGGGGGAAAAACAACACTGACATGAAAATACACTGGAAGATCCAACGTGTGGGAATTCATCGCATAACACTGAGGTTAAAAAGTTCCTACTTGTGGCAGACCAATATGCGGTTTCATGGTTCCGAGGAACTCACACCTTTTTCTTGGTACAAAAGCTTGAACATGCCTCAATACAGGGTGGACTCAAGAAAAGACTGAGATAAGGTGCCTTTGCTTGATTGAATACTGGGAGGAGACACCAAGAGGTGCCATTGCCTGATTGAATCAGCCTGCACAATGACCGGGAGGAGACACCAAGGCCTGCAGAGGTGCCATTGCCTGATTGAACCAGCCTGTTGCATATGCATGCAGATGGCGATTGTGGGACTGGGACTGTATAAAAAGGACACCATCAGAAGCAAAAAAGGGGGGCCCCCACCACCAAGGAGCATCAAGAGGACCAACGGGATGCCGCTGGATCCACAGGTAGTGATATCTTCTTTGCTGTCTTTCTCTCTCTCTCTCTTTTCTCTCCCCCTCTATCTCTCTTTTCCTCTCCTCTCTTTGTCGAAGTGTAAAAGATGTGTTGGAGGGGACTTGTTTGTTTAGTTGAATTATTTAGTTAGAGTAGTTGCCATTGAGTCATTTATGTAACCTCATGCCTTGCATTTTGTATTACTAAATTGTTAAATTGGTTGGCTGGTGTCGTTTCACCTTAATTCAGTCCAGGGGGATCACGAACTTGGTCGTTGGTCTCACGGGGAAGGAGGTCATCCTAAACGACTCCTTTTCTGGCCGCGACACCTACTATACCATAAGAGTTATTCTCTGCACTGTAAAAAACTTGGATTTGTAAGGGCAGTTAAACTGAGTTATTTCCATAGATGTAGGATTCATGAAAAAAATATTTAATGTTTGAGAGAAAAAAGGCACACGTTGTAAGTCACTTGTACAAGAAACACAATTCTGAGAGGAAATCCAGCTAATCCCCAATATACACAATTTTCTGCATTAGTAAAGCTTACAGTAAGAGCCATTAATGCTCTGCCACTCTCAGGAAGGCCCAATACTGTCTATAGATGAATACTGCCTTCCTTCACCAGTACAAATTTGCATCAGCCCACCTAAGAGATGAGCTACTGTTAATCCAGCCAATGCCATGTATATTTAAACGTACTTAAGAGCCTTGCCATCAACCAACCTATCATGATGCCCTGGACAGACAGATTTTTAGGTCAGAAGAAACCACACTAGAATCTTCTCTAAACACCCCCATGATGTAGGCTATAGGATTTTATTTACTCTATCTAAATTAATTTATTCAAATTTTGATGAACCTTTAAAAGATTTTTTAAATAACATATGTTGGCTTTTTTAGCTTGTTTGGGTTTTTCAATTGTAACAAAAGGTCAGCCTCATCAAGGTAAGCAGGTATTTGCAACAAAAGCATTTTACTTTCAGAGAAAGAATGGGCTATAAAGCTATGCAGGTCTCTCTTGTTTCCAAACTGCATTTGTAACGCATGCTAGAGTCATACCTTCTGGTAGCAGACACTTTTATTGATTCCAGAGCACAGTCTGCAGCACTCAACCCATAGGCTTTGGGGAACCTGTGCATAAATGAACCAGCGCAGAATCCTGCAAATCCTGACTGTGACTGTAAACCCTTTTCCTGTGAGGAATTACACAACTGCAACAGCTTCCATTTGCTGTTGCTCTTTGGTGTGAATGAGGTACCTTATATAAATTATTGCTTGACCTACAATAATTTTCCTAGCTGGTCCAATCTCAGTTAACACCCTTGCACAATCCATAACTTCAGGTTCATCTGCCTTACAGTTGTTTGGGTTTTTTTAATCTTACATACAAAGTCTTAAACATAAACTATATTTAAATTAATCGGTAGTAGACGAACTGAACATTTTTTTCTTATTTTATTTTGCCACCAGTTCCATAGAGGCATAGTTACTTTTCGCATTGTTTTATTTAAAATCTTCTCTTGGGTATCACTACAAAGCTTGTTCACGTTAATAAGGCAGACGAACACACCATACCCTACTGACTGGGGTAAATCCTACCATTAACCCAGCTTCCTTCCTTGCTAGACTGAGGCAGTGCTTTTATCAGTAACTCCTGCAGGCTGGTTATTGAAAATGGAAGGTGCTTAGCACTTTGCACGCATAGCCCTTTATAAATAATATATAAAGGTCAAGTAAGTTATTTATTGGGTCTCTCTGTCCATTTTACATATGCCACCCTGTTTCAGTATTGAAGGTCTGATTTTCAGCTGTTGTAAATTCAAACCAATTGACATATGTTAATTTACCATCAGCTGAGAAACTGGGAAACAGTGAGAATGGTCATTCTATTTTTTCAGCTCAGTCAAATGCAGTTGTCTATCCGTATTCACTGATTCCCTCTCTTCCACCACACCCAAGCCTGGCATGATTTTTTCTTAAATTTCTCCTCTTGAAGCTGCCTTTTTTTTTTTTTAAACTTTGCTTGTTCAAACACTGTTAGGTAATAGTCTTGTATAGGTGATTCAAACCAAAGGTGCTGCTTCAGTGATGGCCTGTCTCCATTTATTCAATTCCATAAATCAACCTAACTCATAACTTCACATAATCTGCTCAAACTCACCACGGCGAAACAGAGCTCTTCTGTTTCCTCCAGGGTCACTTATGCTTCTGTATGCAGTTCTGACATAGCCCACCATAATTTTCATCCCTTTTCTTCACCTACCTCACTCACACAAGTAATGTCTGATACTACTTTTTTTTTTCTCACGTTGCATCTAAGATGTTTCTTTTCTTTGTCCTCCTATTGTGCCTTCACCAACCCACTTCACAGAAATGCCCGCAGACTGGCCTGACAGAGGTCACATCAGCTCCCTTCTAGTTCATATGAGAGTCATGTCTAACAGGGTCTCCCTTGCTTCTTCTCATCACAGCCTCACCTCTGAGCTCTCACCAGCCTTACTCCTGAGATCTCCAGCTGAAGCAAATTAAAAGCACATAGTCATGAAGGCATTTTTCATGCCTCATTTGTTACATTCCTCACACATACTTCCCTCCATGCTTCGACTCCAATGGGATCACCCGCTCTGAAATGTTTGGAAAAGCTCCCCCACTCCCTGCTAGGTCTCTCCTGGAGGCACTCTCCTTCCCTGCAGCTGCTCTCAGATCTGCTGGTAGGGGCCACAGGGATGAAGCCCACATTCATCTAGCCAGAACTGCTGGAGTAAAAAGGCTAGAAGCACCCTAACATGCTGATGCTACATGCAACATATCTTCATGAGGGTGACAGTAGAAGACGGCACGTCCCCGCATGGGGCTAGGAGGCAGTGGAGAAGGGACGCAAGGGCAGAGCTCTCAAGCAGTCCATACCCAAAGGACGACATGGGAGCATTTCCCATCCTAGACCAGCCGGGGCTCAGTGTGAGCATGGCCCTGAGGTGCCTGGCTGGCCTCGGCAGCATCCGCTAGCTCCCACAGCTGTGTGGTTCACTTATCCAGTGATGCCTGTGATGGGCATCCTCACCACGGTCCTGCATACAACCCCGGCAGGGGGCTGTGTGTAGGCTACTCAAGAGCCACACAGGTTGGTCACTCCCAACTTAGATGGATTAGTGCAGTCAGCAATGGCTTAAATACCACAAATTTGTTAAATTTGAGACTCAGATGGGAGCAAACCTGTAAATAATGAGACATTTGCCTAGCATCAATCTGGCTCTCTGCATATTACATCTGTTCTCGCTGCTTTATGCATTTTTTAAGATGCAGGCTGTGCTGTCCCCTGCATTTCTAAAGGGCTCGGTAAATTTTACATAATACTGGAATACTAATAGTAACAATAATTATTGCCCTACTCTTGTCTAAAATGCTTACTGCATTAATAATTTTCCACAGTATCAACACTGTAATAATGAAACTAATAACTTTTGTATAAATCATTAGCAATTAAAATTTATTTGTACACTATAATTTGAAAATCTGAGAAATAACATAGTACTAATGTATTCAGAATCTCTGAATAATGAGTAAAGGATATTAATTTGTCTTCTAATAAAGGCACATTTTTCCAAAACCACACAAACAGTCCAGTAAGAAACTAAATTCTATAGAAACAGTAATTTTCAGGACTATACAATTTTTCCTACAGTGCACCCAAACTCAAAAAGCAAGACATTACCCTCTGCCCTATGAATACTAAACCAGCATTCTGGCCTAAAAGTTAGGCCAGAAAAAACAGTTTGTGTGCCTGTACTTTTATGAGAATTGCAGAATATTTTATGTGTACTGCTCTTTTTAAGTGTAGCCCAAACCTGTACTGCACATTAGCAAACTTTAATTTAGCATATTGTTTTTTCATAAAAACATAACATTATAATTAACCTTCACAACACAATTGCAAATTTTCAAACTGTTAAGTCAAATAATTCAAAATTACCTCTCCCCTACTATATTTCATTAAGTAAACCCACAAATGCATTACATGTCCTCAAAGAGACTGCCTATATATAAACATTTTGGGAGTCTTACACATTTTAAAAAGATTCCCTTTCACAAAAGTGATAGCAGACATAAAGTCTGAATATAATCATTGACTTTAATTTACTCTGATCAGGGACCAAATGCCACAAATAGACAATTATGAAGCTGAAATATATTTCCTTACAACTGGAGTCCATAGAATGCATTACACAACACCTAAATGAAGGAAGAGCAAATCATAGAATGATAAAATCGTAGAATCTTTGGGTTAGAAGAGACCTCTAAAGGTCCAACCCCTCTGCAATAAGCAGGGATATCATCAACTAGACCAGGTTGCTCAGAGCCTCATCCAACCTGAACTTGAATGTCTCTAGGGATAGGGCATCTACCACCTCTCTGGGCAACTTGTGCCAGGGTTTCACCACCCTCATTGTCAAAAATGTCTTCCTTCTATGTTGTCTAAATCTACCCTCTTTTTGTTTAAAACAATTACCTCTTGTCCTATCGCATCAGGTCCTGCTAAAAAGTCTGTCCTCATCTTTCTTGTCAGCCCCCTTTAAGTACTGGAAGACTGCAATAAGGTCTCCCCAGAACCTTCTCTTCTCCAGGCTGAACAACCCCAACTCTCTCAGTCTGTCCTCAGAGGAGAGGTGTTCCATGCCTCTAATCAATTTTGTGGCCTCCTCTGGACCTGCTCCAACAGGTCCATGTCTTTCCTGGGCTGAGAGCTCCAGAGCTGGATGCAGGACTCCAGGTGGGGTCTCACCACAGTGCAGCAGAGGGGCAGAATCACCTCCCTCGACCTGCTGACCACACTTCTGATGCAGCCCAGGATAAGGTTGGCCTTCTGGGCTGCAAGGGCACATTGCCAGCTCATGTGCAGCTTTTCATCCACCAATACACCCAGGTCCTTCTTGGCAGGGCTGCTCTCAATCCCTTCATCCCCCAGCCTGTATTGATAGCAGGGGTTGCCCCGAACCAGGTGCAGGACGTTGCCCTTGGCCTTGTTGAACCTCATGAGGTTCACATGGGCCCACTTCTCAAGTTTGTTCAGGTCCCTCTGGATGGCATCCCCTCCCTCAGGCATGTCAACCGTACCACTCAGCTTGGTGTCATCTGCAAACTTGCTGAAGGTGGACTTGATCTCACCCTCTATGTCACTGATGAAGATATTAAAGAGTACTTGTCCCAATATGGACCCCTGAGGGACACCACTCATCACTGATCTCCATCTAGGCATTGAGTCGTTGACCACTACCCTCTGGAGGTGACCATCCTACCAGTTCCTCATCCACCCAACAGTCCACCCATCTAATCCATATCTCTCCAATTTAGAGAGAAGGATGTTGTGGGGACCGTGTCAAAGGCCTTGCAGAAGTCCAGAGAGATGACATCTGTAGCTCTTCCGTTGTCCACTGATGTGGTCACTCCATCCTAGAAGGCCACTAGGTTGGTCAGGCAGAACTTGCCCTTGGTGAAGCCATGCTGGCTGTCTCGAATCACCTCCCCGTCCTCCATGTGCCTTCGCATGGCTTCTCGGAGGATCTACTCCCTGATCTTCCCAGGCACAGAGGTGAGGCTGATGGGTCGGTAGTTGCCAGGGTCCTCCTTGGTACCTTTTTTAAAGATGGGTACAAAGTTTCCCTTTTTCCAGTCTCCAGGGACCTCACCTGACTGCCAGGACTTTTCAAATATCATGGAGAGTGGCTTGGAAACTACAAAGCCTGGCTAGAGTAGAAAGTGGCCCAGCTCTGAGATGGAGTACCAGCTCTGATTGTCTGGCAAATGTATTTTAGGGTTTCAACCAAAAGCAGTACACACGTGAACCTACTTACACCAGGGTTTTCCTGTCATATACTCCATTCCCAGAGCCGAGCACTGGAAGGTTTCTCCTGCCTTTTACTCAATGTGGGCAAACCACTGTAAGCCTGCTAAGTGTTCCTGCTTTCAAATATGACCAGCCTTCACGACCAACATGGTGAATCAGCTTAGTAACAGATATTAGCACACTACCAAATCTCTTGATGAAAATATGTGTCTGGGGAAAGTATGATGACAGAGTTTTGCCAACGTATGCAAGATAAGGAAACATAACACTTTCCATATTGTAATTCAGTGTGCTGCAAACAGAAGTGACCCAGCAGTAAGAACAGATGCATCACCGGCCAATACACATTGCAGTACTCTTTCTAGTACTACAGCACTAGCTGTAGTGCTACGGGAAGTATCTATAGTGTGGTATGACCATACCAAACTTCTTTAAAACAAAGATAGATGTGAATTCGTGACAGTCACATGCCTAGAATTATCCTTGGAGAATGCATGTGAATAAAGATAACCAAAAATATTTTTCATTTACTGGGAGTAAACCACAAATTCTGGGTGATGATTAATTCATTGATTTATGAGAATAAAGTTCTCTGGGGAGCATCACCAATCCAGACTGACTTTCCAGGAATGCTGAATTTTATATCTGGATCTCTGCAGTATTAAAAACAAAAAGAAAAAATACAAAGCAAAAGTACAAGTGATCAGGTCTCTTTGTGGTAGAGTATATTTGAAGGTTCAAATCCATATTTGTTCCAGTAAATAAAATGTATTCACGTTAGCTATTGTGGTGGTGCATTTCTCCACCCCCCCATCCCTTGCTCAATAAGCCTTGGCCTTGGAGCAGAGAGTTTGGCAGTTAAGGGCCCCTTGACTGTACCAAGCGCTCTTGCGTAGATGGGAGTAACTCACCATCCCCAGACAGCCTTGGAGCATATCTTATCTAACTGTGATTCAGGTGGAGCAGTACCAGCATCACTGGGATGTTGAGAATTCTAGCAATTACCAACAAATGATTTGTGGCAAGGATGGAAATTTACTGATGCCTAAAGTCAATCATCTCCCAGTCCTATAAATAGTGGTCCCAAGTGAGACCCTTTGAGCTCTCCTGGACCACAGAGGGCTGCAACCGGAACCGTGCTCTGAGTGGGACACCTCACAGAGTCTATGAACCCTCAAGTTCGCGATCAACTCAGAGGCTCAGCTGTTCACCCCTTGAGCGATGCAAAGCATTCAATGTGAGTATTCAACTGAATTCGAGGGGGATATTTAAAGGTACCTTTGTACGTACCCATCTCTTTTCTCTGTATCTTCTTATGTGTCTTTGACCTTAGTATGTTGCTATGATTTAATACTGTGATTTATCTCAATATCATTACTACTAAGTTTTATATGATTTGATATTGTGATTTATCTCAGTAGTGTTAGTGAATTTGATTGCTGTTATTTTAAAGTTACACCAAACACCACACCAGAATCCCCAGTACCGTATCCCTTTAGTCATAAACCATTGACCAAGTCTGGGACTAGGAGTGGATTCAGCCACACCTAGGCTCCTCTCTGAGAAGGAGTTTAGAAAGCAAGGGGGGCCACTCTGAACCTCGTGACTCAACAGGAGGGCATTCCTTTACTTCCCTTACCTAACCTTAGCCATAAACAGTTGACCAAGTCTGGGACTAGGGGTGGATTTCAGTCCACGCGGAACCTCGTCACTCAATGGGAGGGTCTCCCCTATTTTCTCTCCTCAATATACATATAAGCCACATGAACCCTATTCAATACACGAGCAAATCATTCCAATCTAGTTGTAACTTGGTCTCTCTTTGTATACCTTCTTCATGTTAAGTAAGTAATAGAACCTTGCCATCGAATTCTGCTAAGTAAGTTGCACCTTTTTACAAATCATTCACTTTCTGATATCTTTGGCGGTGATTCTTTACACGGCCGAACCACCCATTCGCAACAGCTATACAATAATATATATGGAGAGCACCAGGACAAAAGACTAAAATCCTGCAGACTGGCTCCACTTCCTGCCATTACCTCATTCTAAACAAAATACATCTTTCCAACCTAACACATTTTAGGAGACAGGAGGAGAGGAGAGTAACTCTTTTGGACAGGGACTGCTATTAGCATTTCTGATACAGAGTTTATTCTAAATTTGGTGCTATGCCTCTGCAGATCTCAGATCAGAATCAAGCCTTTAGGCATTAACTGAGATAAACAAACTATGATACGTCAAATCTAATTATGCTATAAATATCCAAATAAGATCTAGATCTCTGAGGTAATTCTAAAAAGCCTCAGTGACAGGGAGGCAAATATGATTAAGTTTAAACTGCAAACAGCTTGTGAAATATGGGAAATAGCATTACATGTGGAAATATCTGTAGGAAAATATTTTCCTTTAACTAATAAGGCAGGAAGTTTTGTGACATAATAAATAATTTTTCCAGTAGCTTAAGGCATCTTAAAGGAAAAGCAAGAAATGCTAAATAACTACTATACATTTCTGTTTTAAAGCCATCAGTAATACTTGTTTTATAATTACCAAGTTACAAAAAATAGTGGAAAGCAAAGCAGTTACAAAAAAACAGCGGACAACAAACTTACTGTATATTTGCATCAGTTATAATTATGAAATAAGTGGTTAACTTGGTTAATGCATCAATTTATTTGAGACAATTAAAAATGTAGCTTCCTCCTCCTGCCCCTTCACAATTTTCATACCGGGGAAAAACAAGAATAAAATGGTAGCAGATTGTTCAAATACAATCCTTTGCCCAGGAAGGCTCTGCAGAAGAAAAATGTTTTTTTAAATGTCAAATCTCTGCCATCCCATTTATTACCCACTGAGGCACCTGATGTATGGTTAAGTGCACCTAGCTACAACTTTATTTTAAGATCAGACTGAAACTGAGGATGTAAATGCATAGAGAACAACTGTCTGACTCTGCCCTCTAGACCTCCTGTGTGAGTTCAAGTCACAGAAGTCCACACTCTTACGGCTTTCTACATCAAATGACAGAAATTCCAAAACTCTGCTCATTGCTGTTTTCAGGAACCAATTTAGGTGCTTTGTAAGGCACCCAGAGCTATATGCCTTACTTAAATCTATTTCCCTTTGCATTATCCTGAAGCACTTCCATTAACTTTTTACCCTTTTGAGCTATGTACACCAACACCTGCTCGTAGCATATCTGGCCAGCTCCACACTCACACGTGCTATGGGAAACCTTTCAGGAGAACCTCAGGAACATCATCTGCCACACATTGCACTTGCCAAACCTCCATCTTTCCCCTGCAAACACTGTGCATGCTGAGGGCCTCCGTTTTCCATTCAAATTTAATCGCAGCAGCTATGATGTATCCTCCTATATAACCACTTCTTTCATTGAGTTAAGTTGGCTCACTTCATAGATCAAGTGATAAAATATCAGATCACTTACATATATACGTGAGTATAGCTAATACCTTGACTTGGTATTAGGTATATACCTTAATCTTGACTGTACGCTAAGTTCTGTACATAAATCTTTTACTCACTAAGTAGAACTTGTTTCAGCTTTGCCGGCTGAGTGAGCACTGTAGACAGGAACCAAACCTCGCCATGCAGGCTAAGACTTGGATACAGGTTATCCAAGATGAAAGCCTTGTCCAGAATTGTCCTAAGTTTTCCGGTCCAAAGTACAAGACTGTGATCCCAGACTCATATAGCTCTAAGACTCAGCTTCAAAGTTTGGCAATGTGAATACAGAAGAATGAATGAAGAGACATGTATAGAGAAACGAAACATCAGCTTTGACAGATACCGATTTAACTGCTGGGACAGTTCTGCAGCAACCAGCCTGCCCCCTTCTCACAGTCTGAATTGGGGCCAGTGATAGATAGATTAGTCTTCTTCCAGTGCCGAAGGCATATATTTCGTTGTTTGAGAAGACTGAAGTCATGTAAGAAGGGCTAGATAAAGACGGAAACATCACCTAAAGAAAGGATTATGCTGAGCTGCAAGAGGAGACTTTTCTGAACTGCAAAGAGATAAGGCAGAGCAACGTACAAGTGACAGGTATGATCCCAGATCCCAGTGGACATCACCACAAGTCATCTTGTTGGCTATGCCCATTCTCAGGTCATTTCACATGCCTAAATAGCAACATAAGTGGGCACAAAGGAAATCTGGGGCCTGCTGGAAGAGTCCCCTATTATCTTTGTGCCTGGGTACCAACATCACGTTCTTCACAGAGCCTTTGAGCATGGCTCTCAATCAGAAGAGACCTTGGGAAATGGTCTGTTTTCTTCACACTCCTTTAAGACACTGCAAAAGAAACTGGAAGCCTTGGACACGCTATGTGATTCCTTTATCCTTCACACTTTTCCCACATAGCACCTCAGAAAATGTAAAGGCTGAAAAAAGTTCTCCAGCCCCTCCAGCAATGCACTTTTTTCTCCCCATTCCATTCACCTTGTAATCAGACAAACTCACAAAACCTTATTAGACAAAAAACATCTGGTAAGTTATGATTTAGGTCAATAATATGACATCTTTAAATAGCATCACAGATGTAAATGGACAGAGAAATTACAGCCCTGTTCTGAAGACTTAATCTAAATTAGACCCACTGAATAGTGAAACATTATGTTTGCAGGAGTAAAGGCTGAATAGAGTGATAGGAGGGTAATTGCACAGATTTATTTTTCAAGGACAGTTTTATGGAGAAAACTCTCATGTTTACAAGACTGTCTCTACTGCTGGACCAGGGAGGATTATAGGACCTTAGAGTCTGCCTAGGCAAAGTTAAGAATAGAGATATACATTCTCAAAGCATAAACATGCAGTTACATTCAAGACTATTAACTACACTGGAATTAAAATATGGTTCTATAGACTTAAATAAATATATATTTCAAAGGGTTATTTTTTTAAATTTACATTTATTTTAAGGACTGAAATTCACCACTTCTTAAAAAACTATTTCCTAGAATCTAAGGTCACAGACACGTATTTACTTTGCAGGCAGCTGGAAGAGCTGCAAATGTTACTACCTCAGGCCACTTTTTACCACCTCCATGTTGGAGATCACCATGACAACAGCAAAGCGAGCTAAATGGAGCCCACAAGTGCGTTCTAAACTAAACGCCCCAATGCAAAATCTTCTTTTTTTTATCTTAAATCAACAGTGAAGGCATTTCAATCTAACATGGTTGACTCCACACTCAAACAAGAAAAAGGTCAGGGGAATAGGGAAGGCAGCAGTCACCCATGCACTGAGTTGTATGACAGCAGTCTTAGGCTGTAACATGGAGTTGGAGTACCAACATTAAAATCAGCAGCAGCTAGCTCCAGAAAAGGACAGCTGCCATTGCTGGGGAATTCACTTAACACCAATCTGAAGCCCAAACTTCCCAATACTACATGAGCGATGTTCTAGTGGAGTCTCCTGACCCATGCCAGGGACTGCTTTATGGTTTCTAGTCCTGGAAGGACATCAATGGTTAAGTTATGATGCAAAATATTTACAGACAATTCTTTAAAAAAAGACAGCAAATTATATTTTTCTACTGTTTCATTCACTTCTAACGACATACGTGTACGTAAACTATAATGAATACCCTACAGGTTGGATGAGGCTCTGAGCAAACTCATCTAGTTGATGATGTCCCTGCTCACTGCAGGAGGTTGGACTAGATGACCTTTAAAGGTCCCTTCCAACCCAAACTATTCTATGATTCTATGAATAGCAGCTGATTTAGGGTTCAGATTTTCACTTCTGAGATGAAATACGGATCTCTAGACTTTGAAGTCATGAACATGAACTTCAGATTTACGTTTCTTCATTTTGTGTAATGTCATTTTCTTTGTAATTTAACTGCGGATATCACAAGTTCTTACAAAAGCATATTACAAAGAACAGTAATCAAAACATGTCCCAGGTTCATGAAGATTTTTAAAGACTTTTTTTTTTCCCCTGTAGTTATCTGGATTTATGCACACACTTAATTGTTCTGATATTTTGCCTCATGTTATCAGCCTTCAGAAAAAAAAAGGTAAAGCTTTTTGTTGTAAAGGCTTTTATTCAGATCATGGATATGTTAAACTTCAGGAGGCTGAAAGAAATTGAGTGTGATTTCTTTCATCAGAAACGCCAGGTGCATCTTGCTACTTTGCAATATTATAAATGAAAAGAAGCATTTCATGATCCAGGAAATTTCTGCATAAATATCTGCAAGCAGAGGTGTTTTTTATTTGCACTTTTTCATTGGATTTGCAATCTCAAAATGGCTCCGTATCTACAACTACAGGCAATATTTACTTTATGGAATTCTGTTCACAGTACTTGTTTCTCACATTCTACATGGTGAAGTAGGCATTTAGGAGGTAGGTGTATGTTTTATTGAAAAGCAATGTGTAGTGGGTTATGAGAATAAACCCCAGAAATACTGGATGTTCTGCATCCTTGAAATATAACATTCAATGTTGTTTATCATTTTAAAACTAAAGATTTGGCTACAATATAGTCATACGAAATTGAATTAACTTAGTTTCTTCCAGGAAGTAACACTTGTGAATGGTACCTGAAAAAACCCTTGCCTGACAACGAAGTAAGAACAAGCTTCTGGTTCTTAAAGGACCCTGAGCAACGTCTAACACCCAGCACAGTTTTAGACAACTAGAAATAAAAAAATACTAAGTAAGTGACACAACTGTAAGGCCATTATTTTCTAGAAATAATTAATCAAGCACCAGATATTAGAAATTAATTGACAGTAGTATATCAGAACCCCCATTGAACATTTTCATCTTTTCAAGACACCATTGCTCTTTTTTATTAACTGTATGAAATAATATTTATTTTCTATGTATCAGCCCTCTTATTCCTATTTTTCCTATTCCTCTTATTCCTATATTTTCTGTGTATCAGCCCTACTATTCCTATCAGCATATCACCAGTACCTAACATAATAAACATAACTGTCTGAAAGTATGTTCATTTTAAATTATCAGCTAGAACAGCATCTCTAGCTTTGTTGTTTGTTGCTAAGCTGTATATTAGGATGCATTTTTCAACATATTTACAAACATTAAGGAGACATTTAAGCCATTTGGACTATTGGAAGGGTATCATAATTATTTGTGGCCTGAAGTGATCTTTCATTTAATTCAGGTTGTCCCTCAAATGTGGATTCAAAATGTGCTCACCCCAGTACCATACAACAACTTGCATTTATATTATCTCTCATCTGACAATAACATATTACATAAATCTGATGTTACACAATGATGCTGTTATTCAACATGTATCGGCAGTGAGCTATCTGGATAGCTGTTATTCAAATTAGGATGACTATCGAACCTTACTTGTCTCATGTAATCAAAATACAGAAGTGATCAAGTGCAGATGCTCCTACCACTTTTTGATAGCAAAGGAAATCTTAGCTGAACCGTCTCCATGTTAGTGAGCTCTTCTGAATCTACCCAAACAGTTTTGTTAGCTTTCAGATGTAAAGTAAACCTTAATATTTTGAGTTTCTTTCTGTCAGCTGTGAGAGGATACCCTGAGGAGCTACCCTTTAAAGCGTCTCCAAACACTAGAGATCTCCTGTTATTTAGACACCCATATCTCCAGTTCTTTACATTACACCATTCTCTGAGGATTAGCAGGAAAAGGGTAATATTTTCCATCAGCTGACAGATGAGGAGGGACTAGCACTGCTGAATTTTCAGTTTTACTCCCAAACCTCTGTCTAAGCTGAGTCAGCAGTTGCTTTATTTTAAAGACCTTTTATTCACCTTCACTGCTGCAAATGGATAAGACCTATAAATTCCAGTTACCTCTTAGAGGGCTGCTTTAGAGATTAAAAGTATATACCTACTTTGATACCACAGTGTAGCTCCCAAAAGGATTAACAGGAGTGAAGTGTGTGCATCCTAAGCAGGAGATGATACTCTACATCTGCCTCCTTACAGAAGGCAGGAGAGCAAACGGACCCCACACACCTTGGCAGGGAAATGTAAAGGTCATGCAGGTGAACTGCTGACTAGACCAGCCTTCGCTCCCTCCAGCGACTATGTAGCACATCTATTTTGTTTGGGTTAGGAGTCCAATTCAGAGCAAGAAACAGCGCTGTTAATTAGGTACTAAAATCATGAGAAAGGGCTTCACTGCACCTTTCCTCCAAACAGGTAATACAATTTCTGGTGTACATAAAAATGACATTTTTTTTTCTTTTACACTGTAATTGCTTCTGTTTTCATTGCTGTATTGCATGTGTTCATAAATCAGTACAGGGTATTGAACCATTCTTCTGTTTAGTTAGTGCTGTTTACTTCACACTGGGTAATATGAAGTAGAAATAAGACAGATGATTGGTGCTATATAAATGTGGTGATCCATCTGGTGACAACTGGGAGAAAAAGTAACATCAGATCAGTTCATATGCTCCCTAATGTCACGAAGGATATAATGCAACTCACAGTATTTCTCTCTGTTGCAGAACTATTGCTCCCTGATTCTGTATCATGTTCAGCTTATGAGTGCAGGATGTCATTTTTTTATTTTAGATTGCACACACATTACACTAACACTAAAAATAAGCAAAAAAGCTGTCCACAAGAGAAAACACCTTCATGGGAGGCTATGGAACTGAGCTCCTGAAGTGGGGCTCACGTTCAGGATTTAGAGTTTATAATTAATGCAGTCCAAAATGGACACTGGATTTTATTAGCATTCTGACGATACCTGTTACTAGTTCTATGTCTAAAGCTTTTGTTTTAGCAGCTGGACAAAGAATAAGTACTGAAAAATTGAACTAACATTTTTAGTAACCTGTATATATGACAGAAGGGATATTGTAACTGTTCAAGCAAATAATATGCACTTATGCTTCAAATGAGCATAGATTTCATGGCAAGCATCTTCTAAATTAACAATGGATAAAACAGTAACAGTTCTACAAAAATGTAAACAGTAGGTTCTTCTATTCTCTAAGGGCACTTTCCTAAATAAGTTGTGAACTATCTGAGTATGGGGCACACTCTTGCAGCTGCCTTCATAGAAATATCTTCTCCAGACATAAAAGTGGTCTGAGGATTTGCCAGAATCTCTTTTTGCCACAAGTGCTGTGTAACACTACTCCTGAAGGTAAAGATCTAGTGATGCAGGTGAAGACAACAGAAGAGCTCAGAAGAGGACATGAAGACATAACAGAGATATGAAACGAAGGATCTGTGCAAACAGATCAAAATTTTCAAACTGCCAAGCAAGGGAATATAGAAGGAAGGATTGTCCTTGTGGGAGAGTGACCCAAAGAAGCACATAATCCAGATAACAAGGCAGAGGGTTGAGATGACTTCAGGGCATTGACATGGGAAAAAGTATGATGCACAGAAGGCACTCTGAAAGACTGTCTGTTCCTATTCTCCACTGAATTCCAAGCCTTCAAAGTCTTGTTCCATTGACCTATAAACTAGCTGATTTACCTTGTAATATGCTGTTGTTAGCAAAGACTTGCTAAGGAATATGCAAAATTCTCAGCGTGTTTACACCATTCAGTATCTCACTGTTTATCTTAGAGTGAGTTTTACCTAACTATCTGGCTTGTATCCTATCTGCAATTATAGTTAGAAATTAAATAAATTCCAGAACACACAAGTAAGCATCCAATTTTACAAATAAGTTTGTGTGGGAGTGTGGATTTGAGGCACAGGTGGGATCTACAGCCAGACCTTAGAAGTAGGAAACACCTCTAGGTCCAACAACCCAAACACAGTCATTGCGGCCGGCACAAACTGCAGCCACAGCATGAGAAACCATCTAAGGAGCTTCCAGAACAATGCTACCAGACAGTCAGCATCAACACATGTAAGCCATAAAGCTCCTTTGTAAATGAGGTGTCTCTAAATGTTTTTCAGTAAGTTCCAATGAAGAAAATTTGCCAAAACCTTTTTTCATCAGGCCAATCACAAAAACTAAGGTAAAACAACTACTGCAAATTGAAGACCTCTGCCACTTTTTCCCTTTCACAAATTCAGCGTGGGCATACAGCACCCTCCTCAATCCCCATAGGCACACAGGAGGTGCATAACGCACATACTTGACCTTGAAACATTATTTATATAATTTTATTCTGTTTACATTGATCTTTCAATTACTGAGATATTTTACACCCTCCAAAGGTGACTTACTAAGTAAGAAGGCAGAAGAAACAAATGCTCCCATTTTGTTATGATTTTGTTGTCACTATTGCACTTGTGCAAAAATGTCAATTTTCTAGAGGTTTTATGACAATGAGACAAATTCAGTACAGACTTACATGGCAGAAGTGACTATAACTACACTACATCTGTCCTAGTGTTTCCTTACTGATTTTGCAAAGCTCAAAGCATAAAATCACAGGCATGTTTCCTGTAATTTAATAGACTACATTACCATCTAATTAATATTTAATAAATGCATGAAAGCAAGCTGTGTGGAGAGGCAGAAAGGGACACAGAGAAAATGAGAAGAAGGGTACAGCTTTGCTAAAAGTATTGAAAGCAATTTATATCCAAGAATACTTATGTCTGTCTTGATTTTCCTTCCCCATAGGTGCTAAAGGGCAATTCCCAGTGCATCCTTCAGAAGAATGGACAGCCTCCAAGTTTTCATTCTTGTAAGCATCAAGTTCTGAACATTACTACATCAGAAATACCAGAAAGCCTCTCTTGAGCTCAGTTCCTAGAAGCCAGAGTTTTGCCCTTAAATAGGAAGAGAATTACAGAGTATGTTGCAGATCTTCGTGTAGGTTTTATGTATTCATGCTCCTGGCAAAACTGGGCTGTTGAACTTCAATTTGTTCATAGATACAGGTCTCTCCTCCAAGATTTCATTCATCTTGCTCTGCCTTCCTACTATACTCATAGAAACATGAAAAATTGCCAGAATTCTCATTATGTAATAAATAATAAATAATAAATAAACAACCTTTTACAGGAAATGGCTGTATGCAAACTACTAAGAAACAAGCTGACCTATGAGGAAGATATAAAGGCCAACACCTCCAAATGTGAATTCATAAATTCAGGCCTGATGGTGAGAGTTGCCTTCAGGCCTCTAATCAGTTAATTTCAGTGGGAATGGTGAGAGATTCTCACATCTCCCAAGCTATTAATTTCAATACTTGGTATTAGACACCTGCAGTTGAAAATTAGGCTGAAAAAACTTCTTTTCTTCCTTTCTCATACCAGTATGACTGTGGCATCCATAAAAATTGTGCAGTTTGGTACCACTGCTGCTTTACCAATACCTGCCCATATGAGCACTGATGATTTATTCTGTCTTTTTTGGACTCTTAACCTCTCATGGCTTAGATTACAATTCTCATTGGGCAGGGACTGGCTGCTGGAGTGCCTAGCACAGTGTGTCTTAGATGTTACCACATTCAAATTATAAACATAGACAGTAATAATAGACAGTACACATGGCAACCACAATCTGTGACCTGTTGAAATGAAACGCTTCCATCAGACTGACTTTTCGGTAGCGAACAACTGAACTAGAAAACCAGAGAGTGACACATTCATGATATGTCACCTCACAGTCTAAATCTTCTTTGATGACTCACATAAGCAGCTCTCAGCTATCTGTATACTCCATATTCTAAGTTCAATATTTTATATAGTCAATATTCAATATTTTTATACTAAATCAACACTTATTATTAACAATACACTTCCATTTGACTGAAAAGTTGAATGCATGATAAATGTTATACTTTCAAAACAGAGCTTATGCATGAATAATACTCAGAGATTTATAGATTGACTCGGGTATAAAAAGTATCTGCCAAGTTCACTTAAAATAGGTGGCAACCGGGCACATAAGAAAACTAGTTGAGGTGCTCTAAGTCCTCCAAGTCATAAATCTATGTGATAGTTTCAATACCTTAGTGTCCAAAGAGAAAAATACATAAGGCAGCCAGATTATGCAGAAATAAAACCTTCTGATATACGTCACTGTTCTCTTGGTATAATGATTTACACAGTGTATCCATGCTACCAAAACTTCAAAACACGTACAAACCAGGAGCTATCAGGTATAGTCTCAGCCATAGTCACAAACATGGTATAAACAAAACAGAAAACTCAGTATAAAAAGGATAGTCCTTCTAGCTCAATACCACAGCAGTTGGATTTCTAAGCATTAATCCTTTAGCTCCCAAGAATCTACTGGGATTTAGCAAAAAAATGAAAGCGTCTCTTCGCCCACCCCCGAAAAAACCCCCACCACACAATCTCGCTTGCTGCACGTATAGTGAGTGTTGATGGCGTGTAGCTACCATTGCAACAAAGATTACTAATCATCCTAGAAATTATTATCTAACAGTTCGAATCACATGAGCTTACACAGATACCCCTACCAGCACCAGGCTAGGCTTCCCCTGTCAAAAGAGTAAGAACCCAAGCTCCCATTGTACTGTCTCCAAACCAGAAACTCAAGCTGAAGCTCCCCTGCCTTGCACTTCCTACAGACACTTACATTTGGCCAAAAAAACCACCCCAAAACGATATGAGAGAGAGTTGCATACCACTGATGTGGCTCCGACAGTGCTTTATACCCGCCTTGTACAAAGCAGTGCAGAAGCCTGTCCTTCATGTCTATGTACGGCAATGAAAAGCAGTAGGGCCTGATGAGGATCTGAGGTGACATGCCAAGACGGCACACCAGGATATTTTAGGACTTCAACCAGAAAGTACATTTCTGGCTCGCACCGCAGCCAGACAGCCCACCCTGGCAAGGCTCAGGGCTGGCGCCTGCAACCACATTGTAAGTGGCTCCTACCAGGAAACCAGGGAGCACGTCAGATATTAGAAAGATCTCATAACGCTCCAACCTGCTACGCGTGCCGTTGCTGACGAAGAACTATGAAGCTAAAATCTTGAGTTCTTGCTCATCTGCATTTCATCAGGGACCATTTCATTTGGCTTTTAATTAGAGTAAATCAAATCAATACTGGACACAAAGGTCATCTGCTTTGTGTCAGTCCTCCAAAACTACAGCCTAGTGCTACTTTTATAACATATTTTTCCGAGGAGGTAATATTCCATTTTTAACATTATCGCTAGAGTTTCTGTAATATAATAATGATGCTTTCTTAACACCAAATAATACATCACATCTATTCAAAATACAGAGGAGGACAAAAGAAATTGAAAAGCCTAGGTGTATTGTTGAACAGCGTGCTCAGGTACGCGAGACCGTCTCTCCACAGAGCACATATAATAGAAACTTCAAAAGGCAAAGTAACTTTAATACTATCTGGGTTTTACCCAACACATAAAGGCATTTTCTCTTATAATGCATTTGTTTCTCCAGATTAAACATGGATTTTCTTTTTATTGCAAATATGATTACCTTCCCTTGCCACAAGAAATACTCATGTTCATGAGACTGATACTGAGAAAGTTGACGGTTAAAGAGTCTAGCTGTGCTATCTCAACGTGCTTCTCCTACTAGGAAACATACAGCAAAAAGCAGGTTAGAAGTGGCACGTATTTTGCAAAATTTTTTAGAAGAAAGTTTTCTTTGTTCAGCGTAGAAACATCCATTTCATTTCCCTTCTTTCTTTAAAAGAGTATTTTAAAAGAGGTTACAGTACAAATTTCAATTTTTCATCTCCAAAGGCTGAAAATACAACCATATAAATTTCTTAATCCAAAGTAAAACTCATCAATTTTATTGAAGATTTTAATTTTGCTTGTTTTTCAAAACAATCCACAGAAATCCTTTGAAAAAAATATGCATTTTGTTCCAAAAGCCTCTTGTTAAAAAATAAAGTATCTGGAAAAATATCTCCCTTTTCTAGAAACCCCCAGCACAAAAAAGCCTACTATGATTGGTGCATATGAAGTACATACGCATTATACAACTTTAAAAACTCTACCTCAAACCTAATTACATAAAACATAAATTTCTTAACTTTGAAACACACATACACTTCTTACTCCAATTCAGCAGCAACACTAAAATCCTCACTATGACCCTGAAATCACAGATCACGTTCTGACTTCCATCTGGTTTAGACAGTACTTGTAGTAATTCAAATAATCTTCAAGGAAGACAGAACACATATTTCTTCATTCAAGAATATACTATGCATGTTAAATATAATGACTGAAAATGAAGCTCTTCTTTAGCTATATGTATAAAAAGAAGTTTTTATCCATTATCCTAAGTGAAAAGACCCCACTGTTTCCAGAATTGGAAACCTCAAGGTTGTTGAGGGTTTATTTTAGCTTTAAAAAGAAGTCACCTCCGGTTAAGGCAAATACTAGGACATCTGAAATCATAAAACATTTTATATTAATTATAATATTAATTTTAATGAATCTGTCTTAATTACTTTGAACATTGCCTGAATAAAAACATGACTGGCATTTCAGCATTATTACTTGGCTATAACAATATTTTATGAGTCTGACTATGGCAGTGCAACCTTAAGTACATGGTTATCACTCCAATACTATAATGAATTTAGGTTTAGACAGTGATTTATTTCCATTATCCCTTGTCAAGTCCACCATGTGTTTTACGAAACTGAGGAAACAAGCTGTCAAGCAGTTCCACCTTGGAACTGAATAAAAAAACTTTTGCTACACTTTATGTCAGTGATATTTTGTCCCTGTTTCAGTACATTGATCACAGAATCACAGAATCATTAAGATTG
>NW_010524066.1:0-14396 GCF_000687285.1 Phaethon lepturus
GACGCTGGTGGGAGAGCGGCAGAGGGACAACCTCAAGTTCTCCGAAGCTGACCAAGCCGTAAGCCCAGCTACAAAGGGCAGTTCTTCCACTGCCACCTTTTTTGCTCCTCTACTACAAGAGAACTGGGCGGCTGGATCAACTGGCTCAGTTACATGCCATTTCCTCGCCCCCGGTGGGCCCTGTCCTTTCCCAGAGGCACTCTTGCAGCATTTGGGTAGATCTCATGGTGCAACAACCCCCAGCCGGGCTCAGGGAGCCCTGGGATACGTCCCACCCTGGGCTCAGATTCACAAATCCCCTGGAAACACCGCAGTTCGGGTTGGACGGTGCTCTGAACAACCTGGTCTAGTTGAAGATGCCCCTGCTCTCTGCAGGAGGGTTGGACTAGATGGCTTTAAAGGTCCCTTCCAACCCAAACCATTCTATGATGCCACGCCAGCAGGCCAAACAGGTCCAGATGCACAGCCATAACCTCGCAGTGGTTCAAAGCTCGGCACTACTGGGAAGAAGCACACAGAGCCAACTCTCCATTCCCCACGCAGCACGGACACATCTCACTGACAATCGGCCTACAGGGAAGACACTTATCACAGGGGCCTGCATCGAGTCCCTGCAACACACTTCCAAGCCATCCGCATTTATCCTGACAATCCTTGCATTTCAGCATGCAGGAGATGCTGCATGCATTGTGCAAGGCTGTTAAAGTTATCAGCGCCTGTGCCAGGTTTTAAGATTGCTAGACTGAGGAATAGCAGTAATTGGGATTATGGCAGGTTAAGTCTTATTTGCTTGCATCTCTTAAGTCTGATTATAGGCATGAATGTACAATTTTCCCAGCCGTTATCGGTCACCCGGGTCAGGTGGCATTGCATTTCCATTCTGTGTCAGTGCTGAGACTGAGCAAGGAGAGTGAAATGCGGCAATTTAAGCTGAGAGACCCTGGGGGGGTGGGGGGGAACGAGGGAATCCAGGAGCCACCAAGGTCTCCCTCTCCCTACAAGGGTTCAAGGACCAGCTTCCAGTTGGAGAAGTCAGAGGCCAAAGTCAGAACTTGAATGTTATAAGTTTATCAGGCTTTTCTTCCCCACTATTCTCCTTTCATTTCTTCCCTGCCTGCCTCCACCAGTTGTTCACTAAGGGCCTGCAGGAAGAGAGGCTCCGTCAGGCCACAGAAGTACAAAAGACTACAGCCACCCTTCTGGGTCAGAGCCAAGTGTGTTAGTGGGACAGCAGAGAAACCACATTCAAGAGGGAAGAAATAGATCCTGTTCTCCAGGACAAGAAAATAATTCTAGTCTGGGATTTTAGATTTTACTTCCAAGCAGCAGCCAAACATGGGAATGGTGAAAGGTGTAATCAGAAGGTAGCAACCAGTAGGTCTTATTCTCTTCCATTCCCACACCCTAGAGACAGGAAAATATACCAAACAGACCTTCTGAGCTCAACAAAAGCCATAACTGAAAGGCTTCAAGAAACTACAGCTAGAAGGTTATTCTAAAAAGTTACGTCTCACAAAGCCACCATAGGATAAAAGCCCCCATCAGTATCTCTACCAGATAAATACTGTGCCCGCTTTGCCTAAATGATAGTGGCTTTTTCTCTGCCATGACAGCACCTCCATAGCTTAGATTCAGCATCTATGGGAGTCCACCAGTTCTGAGGGGTGTCCCATAGCAGTCTGCAGCTGCTGGGATTACAGTAAATGCCTCTATTGCCAGGTGAGCTGTTCCTCAGTCCCAGTATTCAGACCCCAGGAAAGCAGCTCAAGCCCATAAGAGTCAGAGTGGGCCAGAAGACAGGATTTCAACGCACTCTGACCTTGGCCCAACTCCAGACAACACTAGGCTTGCTCAGTAAAGCCCCATAGGCTTTTCTGAGAGACCAAAGCTGGGCAGCTCAGCATGATAACGGGTCAGGTTACAACATGGCTTCAACATGGACACATGCCCTAGAGCCTGAATTATCTGGATGAAAGCCAGGTGTGAGCAAGTCTCATAACAGAAGACTCCTCAAGAACCATTCCCAAGACCTTAGAGATGTCCATCTTTGTTTCCCTATCACACAAAGCAACATCTGAAGCACACTGGCAAAACAAGAGTACCATTAACTACTAATACTTTACATTAACTACTCACTAAATTGTGAGAACCTTTGGTCATACCACATAGTTTACATGGTCATTAGCATCTGCAACTCTCACCCTAGTAAGACAATAGTCCCTCTCCAACCTCTTTGCAACTCTGTCTGCAAAGAGGCTATTACATGAGCACTCCAAGGGCTAGGAGACTCTGTAAGCCATATATATGGCTATTATATGCTTTCCGTACCTATAGTGAACGCTAAATTTGGTATATATAACCAATATCACAGTGGCCCTCTCCAGATGCTGCCAGCCAGTCCTGTGCTGAGACATAATCACGGTAGACCTTTCTCTCATGAAAGCCAACACAAAGTTATGGATGGCTCTGAAAGTTCAAAAGCCCATCACTAATCCTTTGCATATCCAGCTAGTATCCATACTGAGTAGGTGAGATCCATCCATCTAGGATTTAGAGATGTCCATTACAGATGAAAAGCATCAAGTACCAGACAAGTAAAGCACTCCATTAGCGTGCTCCTACTCCTCACCTTCAACACCAGGCACTGCTCCTACACATTGTGCAACCACAGTATTTAGACTCTTGCAAATCTCTTTGCTAGTCGCTAACTTTGAAGTTATCCCTGCAATGTTTGTGAAGATGGCCCCTTTCTAGTGCAGCCTATCAATTCAAAGCAATACCTGCCTTAAATACATGCCCCATTTACAGATTTTAAACTTTAAAGTGTATATGGAAGATGACCAATGTAATTAAAAGAGAAACACAAAAAACCCAAAACCACCATAATTTGTTTCTAATCCAGAGTTCTCTCATGTTCTCTTAGAACTTCCATAAAGCAACAGAATATGCCATCCTCTAGAAGGCCAGAAAGAAATACTGTACTTACGCTGCCTCAGTTATTTAATTCTTCCTAGACCTCTGCTCTTGCACTTAGAATACTTCGCAATTAGCAACAGCTCACTGTCAGGCCCTGCCATACAATCACCTGCCTGGCTCTACCTGCCAGCTTTATCTGGGAGCAGGAGAAGACATGTGACAGGCAACCTTTGAACTCCCATTCCCCAGTTAGAAAGAAGGCCTCATCACGTCAGGTGCCGAGCAAAAAGACAACTACTGCCACAAATTGCTTGCAATCCAGTGTGTTCTTAAGGCAGTAGCCAATATTTACTTCCTGTTACGGTTAGTTGCAATTGGGCTACTGAAGACAGACAAGCACATCAGCACTCCTTAAAATTAATCACTAATAAACAAGGTAGATGAATGCTAGTTCTTCCTTACTGATATGGCTGTACCTGTTCCGGACGTGCTGTTACTACCTCCCACTCTAAGAGGAACACAGCTCCCATACCACATGAAGCTTCGTGGTACTGTAAACTGTAAAAGGACATGGAGAACCCTGCACAGTGACTGTCTCTGAATATCCAGCACTGGTTTTCTCTTCTTGCAGTGACACATGAGCCAGAGTATATGATATTCAAGTCTTTTCTCAGATCTGCCATTGCCTTTCAGAGCATTGCTTTGAGCAATTCACTCGGCCAACTGCATTTGTTTTCTACCCCCAACTGACAAGTAGCATGTATGAAGCCAAAGAACCCGATTCATGGCTACCCTTGCGTAGGATAAGGTTCCCTGCTGGATTACCCTCCATGCACACGTATCTGTGCTCCCCCACAGGAGACCCCGGCAAAAGACACAATCATGTCAGTAACAGGCAGGGAGAAGGGGCTGCTGGGTGGTCCTACCCCTAAATTATTTGCTGACTGCTTCCCTAGGGACCATGGCAACTGTGGCACAGGCACGAGAATCCCTGACGACAGCACTGAATTGTGTCACAGCCAGCCACTTGTGGGAGAAAAAGGGAGAGGTCCTCATTTTGTCATGGCCATGAGGTACCTTCCCTGTTCTGTTGGGGCCAGAACCATCTCTGGCCCTACCAGTCTACATTCTAAATTAGGGGCTACTATCCCTCTGAAGAAAGGAAAGAAAAGGAAGCAGTAGTAATACGAAGAGACTAGGCATTTATTCCTGGCTCACTTGCTCTTAATGGAGATAACAATGGCTCGCTCCTTGACAGAAAAGCAGGGAGACTTAATGCATGGAAGTTTGCCAAGTAAATTGAGATCTTTGTACAAAAGGCACTTTTGACATGCACAACTTCTGGCTTATTAAAGCAAAATAAAAACCGTTCACCTTGAGGAGTGTTCAGAAATTAGGAGCCACAGCTCCCTGTGGCACAATGCCCTGCATGATTATTTAAGCTTGCATACATCCAAACAGTAATGTTTGGCTAGTTTAACTGCCTAACATGTAAGGTGGAAAACAGTGAATATGCAGGACTGCTCTGTCTCTTCCACACAATTTGCCAGTCATTCTCCAGGGCTCTGCTCCCTTTCGGCAGTGCCTAAGCCGTCAGACAAGGCATTGCATTGTAACCTTATCACGTACTTACATCTAGTATAAACACACATACAAGAGAGGAAGGGTTGCAAGTAAGTGGCCTATTCAGAAAGGTCCCAGAATACTTTTTGCACAATTTTCTTCTCACTTCCCCATCCCTTCCTTCTTCTGAACTGGCAGGTAACCTGAGCAAGAGCAGTGTGTAAATTGATTTGGAGGCGATCAACACATTGGTGTTCAGCTCTGGCCAGCTGCCATGTCATTGATTGCCTCGGGATCGATTTGCAGACCATTCCCGCTCAGCACACCTGCCAAGTCAGATAGAGAGGGAAAAATGAAGTGAAAAGAAAATTATGTATTTGTGGTAGACACTTTCACCCCTCTCCACAACCCCCCTCAGGAGAAGTTGAGGGACCTGGACTGATTTCAGCGCTACTTTTAGCAAGCGCTAGGAGAGAAGTCAGTACAAAAAGGGGAACAGCAGGGATTCCCCCCACACACACTCCCCACCCTTTGCCAAAAACCACCTACAAAAGTTAAAGAAACTAAAGTCTCTGCCCATAACAGAGGCAGAGGTACAGCAGACCAGAGTTTTGGCCAGTACATAATGCTTTTTTTTTTTTTTAACAGTACTACACTGTCCTGTGCCAGCCATGGAGAATACAGGTTTCTGTTTGCTTACACCTCATCTAGAAGGGCTATTGGAGTACTCCAAAACATAAGCATTTCACAGACATCTACCACCAGTGGCAATAACAACAAAATAACCCAGAAAAAGTATGCTAAGGACAAGCTGCTGGAGGCACCATCTGATACCTGTTATACTTGCTAAGATTGTCCACTGGTGGTGCTCAGTGGCAAAAAAAAAAAAAGGCTTCTAGGTAAGGCAGATAAGTCAGAGTTTGATCAGCAATCAGGATACTGGCTGTGCCAGAAGTTAGTGGTAACTAGGCTCACGCGAGATGTGCGTCCTTCTAATATGTCCCTATTGCCTGGGCTTTTTTCCTTTGGAATCAGGAGGTCCCAATATCCCAAAACGCCCAGTTATGTAGCTTCCTTCATCAGATTGTGGGACCCCGCCTCTGCCCCCTCCACATCATTGCCTCTCTCCTGGAGATTGCAGGACTCTTCCAGGTCAAAGATTTGTTGCTTATTTTGATATGAAAGCTTTGCGAGGTGGCACTTGCAAATACCTCCTGCATCAAGAAAGGGAGAAGTTACTCTCCCATCTTATTTCAGTTCTCTCTCTCTAGTGTCACATGTCAAATTCTCTATTTAAACCCTGGATAATTCCAAGTGAAAAATATCAAAATATCCCATTTCTATTGTTTTGGGGGTTGGGGTTTTTTTCCCCTCCGAACACACAACAATGTTCAGATTGATTTGCCACCTTCATTTCCAAAACCCTGTACAAATTCTAACAACAGGGGTTTTTCCCTCCAAAAATCACTGCAGAACTCAACTCCCATTATCAACAGTAGCCAGTGACTCTCAAAAGACCTGGTTTCTTGTATCACTTTTGAAAGTGGGCATTAGGCTCCTAAATCATCTGGAATGCACTGCACATAACACCTAATTGAATAGGAAGGCCTGGGTGCCAAAGTACAGAAGCAATCTTAAAGCAAATAAATGCAGTAATAAGGGAAAGGATCATTCAGGACTATTACAAAGTGTTTTGAATGCAACCTAAGACTCAGAAAATTCCTAATCTGCAGACTGCTGGAAGAAGAAGTTATAAACCAGACAGCATCACTCTGCTTGCCACATTTTACCTTTTCTCCCTTATGCATCTGCTATTGGTCACCCTTGGAGACAAAATATTGTGTAGAAGGGAGTTTGGTGTGACATTGTAGAGACATTCCTATGCCCTTGTCACTGGGGAAATTTAATTTCCCCAACACATGTGAAATAGGTGTTATTTTTCCTTCCTAAAGAGTTTGCAGAAACAAGCAGAGTAATTAAAGGTTATACTTTCAGATACTTTCACTGTTATACTTATTACACAATACAGTGATACTATTACAGTCACCACTGCTTTGTGTTCCTCCGGTTTCGGTTTTATCAACTGGAGATACTTGCTTTCTAGTTTTCAGGTATACTTCAGGCTTCTAGTGAAACTTGGGTTAAATAGGTGGCCACTCAAAGTGCTACATAACCTTCATCCTGTTATCTTATTTTCATAAGAACTGAGCTTACATTTAAGCACTGCCAAACAAAACTATCTGGTACTATAAATTGACCAGCAATTTATATGACCTGCTGAAAGAAGAGAAAGTGTAAAAACTGCTTAACTATCAGAGAGTTTTATAAAGGCCTTTTATAAAGGCCCTGCGCCTTCAAAAACCCAATCCATTTATGATCATGGTTGCTAGGCCCCAAAAAGAACGTACACTCACCATTTGGGTTTTATGCCATTCGGTGCTATTGACAGACAGGGCACAAGTACTCTCTGCCCAGACTAACATTTTCAGTTGCAGCCAGGGCACTAAAGTGATAGAGCGAACATTAATTACCCCAGGACTCATATGGCCACCTTCTCACAGGTGAGATTGAGGGCTTCATCTTACCACACTTCAGTTACTCATACAAGTGCATATATATACACACACATTTATGTATGTAAGTAGCCCACCCGCCTCCAAGCTACTGTCTACCCTAGAGACTGTGGAAAAAAACCACTCTTGGAAATATGACTCAACCTAATTGAAGAGAAGTCATAGCATGTTCTAGAATTAGGTTTCCCCCATTTACCCTACAGGGAATTTAGATATTAAGATGAGATACCAACACCTACAAGGCAGGTGGCCACAGTTAGTCAAATGAATCCCATCCTTTTAGGCTCTTCTAAGGTAATTTCTTTCAGAGAATAAAAGATTTGTCACCTACTTCCAGGCAGCATGTCACAATAACCCTTCTTTCCACCCGCCTTTTCCCTTCAGGCTCTTCTTGATCCTTTCCACCCCACGCAGATTACGAAAGTAATGTTCCTTGCCTTTTGCCCCAGTCATTTTATTCTGCGCTTTTAATTCCTTTAACATCCACACTGTTTCATTACCTTCAAACTCCTTGTTCTGAGTTTCCAGCTTCTCCTCCCCACTTCATCCTTGGCTCTTACCATACAGCCCATGCACCCCCAGTTCTTCTACTAAGCAGTCACCAGCATAACACACAAACAGTTACGTGCCCACAAGGTCCTCCCTCACCTTTGCCCCCTCCATAAACTGATCCTGTGTGGCCCTGTTCTTCCTCCACAATATAACACAGGACTCACTGCTTTTGTGACACCCATAAGAAACTGATAATGAAGGCAACAATGAAGATATTATTGACTTCTTGGTACTTCTTATTGGTACAATCATTTGGTGTTACACAAAGTTTAAAAACAGCAGGTAGAAAGAGCAACTGAACACAGCAATAAGTGATTTAGAATGCCTCGTTTTTCTAAGCTAACACAACTGTGCTAAGCATCTATCTTCTGAAAAATTAAGCTTTTAAGAAAAATACATCTGGACACCAAAAACATGCAAGGTAGTCCCACAATGGTATGAGTGGTTTTGGAAAAAAAATCTCAGTTACAGCAACTATTTTTAAAGAGGGGAAAAAAAAAAGACTTCAGAGTACCTTTTCTCCATTGCCTGCATGTCATTTATGCCTACTGGACAGAATTCCAGACACATGGAGAATGAATAAATCCTTAAAATTAGTTTCTCAAAAACAGATTGTGAAGTCATGATTTCAGCTTTCCTCCATTTCAGCAGATGGACAACTATCCCCTGGGTTTTTCCTGAAAATCGGAGAAGAACTTTGTGAAGAATAACTAACCTGAAGACAAAAGGAGACTTCAGAGGATGCTGGAAGACAAGAAGCATTTTGAAGATGGATTCTGATAGAAAATACCTGAGGGCAGCTAGCCCAAAAGGCAGAGAAGCATGGTCACCAATTCTTTCCACAACAGGATGCTGCTGCATGCACCAGCTGGAACATAACTTACTTTATCCTGGTGGTTGCTGGATACTGATATAGATATATTTTAATTATTTTTTTCAGTCCAGCATGCTGTGTCTTATTCCACCTTTTGCTACAACTTCAGTGGAGGTACATACCTAGAAAGGTTAAAAATCTTCTCTGAATCCAGGTTCAGATATATAACCCCAGTCTCAGCAGTGTTAAGAATGTGCAGTCACGCCGCAGTTCAAGGCGTGTGGCTTCTCCACTAATATATTGTGGAGTGAAGCAGTACACTGATCATTGACACAAATGTCAAATTAATAAGTAGCTCTGCATAAGCTTCCTCCATGTCTCATATTAGACCTGGTATTTTGGTGTATTTTAGGTGCTCTACAGAAGAGTTATTTCTTGGAACCTCAAATCTATAAATATGTTCTGTACCATAAGCTTTTGTTTCCTGCCAGAAAAAGAAAGGCCACCTTTCCAAAATGAAAGAGAAGTAACTTTCTGACAGTGAGCTTTAGCTGTGGAATAGAAAATAGTTTTTACAAATAATCAATCCCATCAAATATAATTGCTTTGAACTCAGTTCAGAATACAGTTCAGTGTGAAATACATCCATTCTATGAAACAGAAGACAGCAAACATGCCTGGGTGAATCACGATGGGTTGTGAAAGAGAGAGCTTGCTCTGTCCTCTGGGATAAGTAGGTCTTCACCAATCACTGCCTTCATTCTGGTCATCTCTAGAGGTAAACAAGTCCTGGTGGGCTGGTAATTTCCAAAAGTAGAAGCTCCTTGCACATTTCTGCTGTCTTCAGAAGGGAAAGGGTTTTGAGAAGTCTTGTCTCCCCCCTCACCACAAAAACACATAACCTGGTAGCCATCTCTGTTCTCTGTATGTCTTGTATCAAGTTGACTTGGAACATACCAGGACATCAGAAAGAAATTCCTGTGCCCCTCTACTACTTCTATGATGGCCTGTTTCTCAGTGTTTTTTGTAAAGTTGAAAGCTAGCCACAGAAGAGAAAGGGATTCATGCAGGGACTCCACTGAAAAACAGCTTGAACCAATTAGTTGCAGTGGCAGGGAAGGAAGGGTTAATTTTAGAGCAAAAGGAAGCAAGTTCACTTGTTTTGGTTTTTAACAGTACAGCTGTCCAATGCAGAAATATCTTTGTCCCTACAGATGCAGCTATGACTGGTGCAGGTCTATTTCTCTGTTCAGCCACGTCCACACACAACAGGTAGTGTTTAATTGTATCACAGATGACCCTGTGAAGACAGTTAGGCCATTGACAGACAAATTCTTCACAACCCAACTGAGGACAGTGCTGCTGTGAACCATTCCTCCCCATCCACTCTTCTGCCAGCAGAAGAGATCAGGTGTTCACTTTCTAATGCATGTCAGACAAAAAAAAAAAAATCAGCCAGGTGAGTTCAAGCCAGCTCTTTGAACTGGTTAAGCTAAACTGGCTACCTTTGCTTGAAGCAGATGAAAGGCTGTTGGTGCCGATGCCTCTGCTGCCTCTACAGCTCTGCCAGCCGCCCCGGCAGTGATCAGCAGCTGGGTGCAGTATTGCCTTTGGCCAGCACAGAGGGAACCGGGAGAGGGCACCTGGCCATGGCTTGGCATTGCTAAGGGACATTAATCCCTTCCAGCTATTCCTATGAAGGGATAAGGATGGGCAATATGGAAACAGGTCACTTCTGCACCACGCATATAGTTTTCTATCTGTTAAATTATTTGAAGAAAAAAAAATTCACACTAAGTTTAAACTTAAACTTTTATGCCATCTCACACATTTATACACCAGCACACCAGCCTAAGATAAAGTCTTAGAGATGAGTTAACTAACAGAAGACACAAAACCCTACCTGAGCAGCCTATCTATTTTATGCTGTAGGTAGTTAATTAGCATTGACAATTTCTTTGAATCTTTTTCAGTTTCACTCAAACTTTTGTGGGATATGGGCCAGTCATTAAAGGTTCACTGTAAGTATTAAGTATTTCATCCACAGAGAAGAGACCAGGGAGTATCTGAGCACTGTTCTACTTCCTTAAAATTCTGCATAATATTAATTACGAATTATTCAGTTTGTGAAATCTATGTCATAGGAGTTACGGGCTGCTTCTACTCCTTAAATTGAGTAGTGTAACCCTGATAAGGATCTAATTGAAATCAGTCCGTTGTTTAAGGTTATCTAGATGTTTCATGTACTGTGCTGAATCACGGTTTATGTGAGCTCACCTTGCTGTCTGATACATACCAATCCTATTAATAAACTTCACCTTGTATCCTAGCATCTAGTACCTATGATCCAAAACTCATTTTTCATCTACAAATGCCAGCAATAAAAGCTAGTGACATATTACTACTCAAGCAGGTCATTCTGTTTTTTTAAATATTGTTTATGAAGAATCAAGGCTTTGAAAGCTGGACACCAGAAACAGGTATTCAGATTTATCTCAATGTGACTGACATAGAAAACTTGTTTCTTGGATGTAAGCAAAGGATTAAGCCAAAGATTTGGGAAACCTAATTTAGAAATTTAGAAACCTAGTATGGGAAAGCAGCACTATAGCATCTGACAAAAATATTCAACTCCTCATGGGTCTCACACATCCTTCTGTTCCCCTTCGACTGTCTAAGTGGCTAAAACAGAAAGGGTTGAGCATTTTGGAATAGACAGGGATGTATATCCCAGAAAATTCTGGGTAATTGTTGACTGAAAGGGAGCAACTGCTTAGACAATACAGAAGCAGCCACAGATTTGTCGTCTGCTGAGTGCAAGAGATTTTAAATTGATCTCAAAAAGGTTGGCAGTCAGTAGACTCAAATATGTGGAGGCAGGAGAAGCATGGAACAAAAGGAAGATGACAACCATAATCTCTAATCTAATCTAGGAACAACACTAGCAGAGGTCAAAGTCACATGTGACTAAACTTCAAGCTCTTCTATCAATAAGATCAAGAGAGCAGTAACATGACCACTACTGAAAAGTGCAAGAGAATAATAAGGCTGATACATCATAAATCTAAGCCCACACACCACTGACGTGCTGAATTCAAAGCCACGAGCTCCATTCTTCCTACTTGGTGTATTTTTTGAGCCTGAACAGCATATCCCAATTCTATGGTGTCTGAACTTTTTTTTGTTGTTTGACTGTAAGAAAGAACCTTCAGTTCATGCCCAGAGTTTTAACCAAGGCAGTGAAACCTACCCAAGTTAGAATCTCAAATAATAACCAAGAAATGAAAACTCTCTCACCTACCTTAGGATGTTAGTAGCAAAGCATAAGGATGGCACATAAGAGGTCAGCATCAGCTGTTCTGCTGAAAGCATTATAACAGATAAAATGGGAAAGTGGTGAATAGCGAAGAGTAGGATTTGGAGCTGCTGCAGGGAAAAAAAAAGAAGAGAAAGGAAAAGGAACAGAAGAAAGGAAGGAAAATATACAATGGTCCTAAAAGAGTGAATATTTTCCCCTACAGAACAGCATTGTAATGAGGCTCTAAACAGAAAGGAAAAAGGATTATCACTAAAATAGTGAGCGCACTAAGACAATTAGTCTTTGTGAACTCCTTCCACTGACACTGGTGGCAGTGCCATTGCAGACTGAAGGAAGAATGGTTTTACATTTACACATTAGCCTATAGATCAAACCAAGAAGTACAACTAAGCATTCTGCACCAGATTACTTTTAACTCGCCAATTTAGACAGATCCCTGTATTGCTGAACTCATGAGAATCTGAGGAACAAAACTAAAATGGATGCCATTTCAGGAAAACAAAACATCTACATGTTGAAGTTTGAACTATCTAAGGCTTGTCTGGTGAAAATTTTAACATACTTTTGCTGTTAATGACACTTGCGACTGGAATGAGTTACTGTGCATCACACAAATTCCATCATGCTCCACCACCGAGAGGTCTGTACATGCTCAGACTGAGGGAGGAATGTTTCATATCTGCATAGCTTAGCAGAAAAACTCAAGAAACTCTGGAACTATTTGAACTAACTAAGGAAATAGGCAGATACTGACTTTTGCAGGTTGCTTTTCTTTGAAAGTTTGAGTTTCTTGGCAAACACATCAAGAAAAATACAGAGTGCATTAAACTGAGTTCTATTTTCTGCTGTTAGAATTTAAACTTTAGAAGTACTGGCAAAAATAAAGAGCTGATCTCAGTACTGCAAAAATTCAGAGAGGTGGGAGAAAGGAGTGCAGGATGGGGTGAAACATAGGTCAGAGGATGGTGTCTGAAAAGCACAGCGGAAAAGCAGAAGTTTAAAACTGTTTATAACCTAACAGCTGAAAGTAAAGCCTGTAACAAGTAGCTCTAAAAAGCAGACAGTCTCCAAAACATTTACTGGTGCTTGAGTAGCAACCGAGACTGCAGATAACAATGTAACAACTAAATCACAATTTAACAACCTGCCAATCTTAAAATACCTAACAAGCCTGTCTTTGCGGGGAGTGTTTTACCATAGGTTGACAGAGACAGGCACTCTGGTGCTCATCACGCTCTCCCTTCACCCAAACCTCGTTCAGTCCTGGGGAAGCAGCTATGTAAGGCCTCAGTCCGAACTGCCGGTTGATGCACCCTCTTCCCCCATGGAGCCTATGGCCAGGTCGCAACCCGAATCCAGAAGAAACCAGAGTGAAATACAAGCTTGGTGAAAACTCTTCTCAGTGCTCAGGTGTCCATCAGCCAGTCCAGCTGCCTTCATTCACAAGTGCAGTACTTTCCATTTTCTTCTTTATCTTTCTGTCTTGTATATTCTTACCAAGGCAACTCAGCACATTGCAGTAACATGTCCACATGTCCCTGAGCTTCTCCTGTTTGCTGTTTCTTTTTGTACACTGTGTCACCTTTTCTGTTCATTCTCTGCTTTCTACTATCATTAAGGACTCTCTCCACAGCACCACTCCAATGCACAGCATGGCACCAGCAGAGATAAGTTGTACCAGCAAATATGACAAAGGATGGATAACGATTTTAAGATAGTTTTATGGCTAGAGAGTTCTATAAACAGAATGTTATAACTGTATTAGAGATGGACTTTATATGGGGTGAAGTTGAACCCATTAACTGCTTGATTACATCACTAGTCAACAATGAGATAACCACTATCTCACAGACATAAGTTTAGTTTGTTGGTTGTTTTTGTCTGTGTTTTTTTTTTTTTTTACAGACACACTGGAATAATTCATCTGCAAAACAGGACTTTGAATTTGATTTCTGAAAGGTAGTAACAGGGCTTATATCAAAGTATTGTTTATATTTTTCAGCTTCTTCTATAACCAGAGACCACTATTACAGCACTTCTGGAAAACTTGTCTGCTTTTACCTCCCATTTCTAAACAGGTGTACCTGTCACTTAAAAAATGTTAATTAAGATGGATCCATTGTAATTTCAGAGTACTTTTTGTTTAAGCTTGATAAATTTATCATAGACAGCCTTAACAATACATAACGAGTTATATCTGCACTTTCTGCAAGTCTATGCAATTAATTTTCTATTTGTGAAAGGAAATGGAAAATGAAATATTGTGCCCTTTCTAATGCAGAGGCAGATGTAATGAATGGCTTTGGCAAACAGTTGTCAAAGTATGTTAACTAGCATCCACAAATCTTCTCCTTCCCCAGCAATAGTTTCAGGGCCCATGATAATTCACTTCCCTTTTTTGTCATACTGATATGACATACTGAATGTGCTGTATCTAGATAAAAGAAACATAATTGAATTCAAGTTGCAAACCAATTGTCTTCATTTTTTTAACCAGTGGCTTGAGAGATCGCAATTGCAGATTAAAATCCACAAAGAGCTTTCCTTCTCAATGTTCCCACTGGAGAACGATACTCTCACCAGAAATCTGGTAGGAAAACACTGGAACAGAAGTCTTCCCAGCTCTGGAAGAGGCTGCCACCACATACTGACCGCTCTT
>NW_010524066.1:14427-23337 GCF_000687285.1 Phaethon lepturus
GCGGCACCTCTTGTCAGCATTCTTTCTTTGGGTGGGGAGTAGAGTACCCGCACACTTTCTATCTGGACTTTGGAATGGACTTCAGTACCTTTAAGCCTTACCTGTACTGTCAGAAAATAGCTATAAAACTCCTGCAAACAGAGCATCCCATCCTGCTTCCAGGCTACCAGACAATTCGCTGCAGCTCTTAATTATTCCATTAATGCAAATAGTGAATATCCATAGGGCAGACCTACAGAGTATGTCTCCTGTTGTTTTCAACCATGGGAAACCATTCACCAAAACCTACATGAGTTTAACCTTTCGATTTGCCAACTTTAAGCTTCAAAATGTTAAGAAACCTTAAGATGAAGATTACCAGTAATTCCCTGAGTTTGGCCCTTTGGGGCATTCTGAAACAGTCTTTAATTACATGACCACATACTATTCTACCCCTGCCATCAGCTTTCTCTTTTATTCGTGAGCTGTGGAAGCAAAGCATGGTTTCAAAGCTTTAGGTTCTTTTGTCCTTTCACATGATTAAGGCCAATTAATGCTGCTCTGAAGACAGGCTAATATCCTATATTTACCACAGAATTACTCTGTTATACTGGGCAACCTGTAGTAATAGTACAGCAAAATTAAAGTGTTTATATTTTTACAAAATTATCATATCTATTTTATCTACCTTCGTGAAGGAATCAGGTGGATACAATAGCAAAGACCTAAACCATGTAACCATTTAATTAAAACTTGCATCATACTTGTTATTAGCAAGAGGCCTGAATTCAAGTTCTTGAAGCAGTTTTGATTCTGACCTTTTATACTTTTGGAGGCCTCACAACTTCCCTAATACAGTAAGGGCCTGTGCAGCTCAAAGTTTGGGTCCCTAAAAAGTTTAGGGAGCAGATCAGCCATGTTTTTGCAAGTATAAGCATAATATAAGACATCACCAGCCATACACATGCACACACACAAAAAAGCCCCAAGCTCAGAAAGGACTGACATCCCTCCAATATTACCAAGATGTTTCTGAAATACTTGGGTGTCTTCCAGGCACATTACACCTGAAAACAACTCGAACAATCTAGCCAATACAACACCTGCTTCACCAAGTACCCATCACATTAGAGATAAATAATGGGAGCAATAAAATAAGTGTTAAAGAAGACATCATCGCTAAAATCACAGAGCCCACAAGCTGGATAAGCAGCATGAAGCTATTGAAAAGCTGGGTAGATTGCACTTTTGCATAGGCGCAGAAATTTTGCGAAGCCATGGAGAAGCATTCATCAAGAAATACTACCCGACTTGGCAGGAGCAACCATAGTCTGAGTACTCATTGCTAAAGCCAGATACAGGCACAAGTTATTGTGGAAGAGTAAACAGTTACCTCGCTGCATGGTGAACACCAGCAGGTGGACACAGATGGCAAGGAATGCTATGTGGGACCCAACCTGCCACATCGGAATATTAATGTCATCAATGTCATCAGCAAAAGCAATCAACAGGAATTCCAAGACTCCGAATAAAAATTGATATTCTGGCATACAGGCACAGGAGACAGCATGACAGGAGAGGTGGCAGAGCACAGCTGTATCTTCAGGTGTTTGCTAGAAAGCACCAGTATAGTAAAGTTAAACAAGTTGAAACTGGAAACAACTGCAAAACTTGCTTTTATTGCAGGAGGTACAAGCTGAACCTGAAAACCAACTCAGAAGATACCATAGCTAAAAATGCAGCTGCGGTCAGGGGTTATCTGGGTTTGTTGACACCATTTCTTTTGAGCCTCTCAGATGCAGACAAACCACCGGCACAAACAGCAGACAAAACTGCAATACAGACATTGTTAATTCCGTGCAGCACAGCCTTCCTAAGGAGCTGGTGAACAAGGAGACCAACCTCAGGATGCTGTCAACGTGAAAAGGGGGGTGCTTGGTGAAGCAGAACATAGGCTTTCATTACCAAGAGTTGGACACTACTGATATCAGAAAAAGCATCCACCCAAATTGAATGGGCAACTCCTGCAGCACTTCTTGAGTGTGAAGGTTTGGCTACTCGTAGTCCAGGAGTGGAAGGAGCCAGAAGCCACAAAACTACACTTTTAGAAGCTTGCAGCCTGGGCTCAGCCAGGGCTTATATGCACAGTCATGACAGGTCAGTACAACTTAACTCCAGTTTGATGCACAAGTGCTTCTTTATCCATCCCCATTACATACAGTTAAACAGAAATAGATACCCAAAATACTCTCACCATGTGATAGAAAAATTATGATGCTATAGTTTTAAAATACAGGCAATAAAAGGAATTAGTAAGAGGACCATACTTAGCCTCTGACAGCAGCATGGCAGCATGAAGATACAGTACATAAACAAGATATTAAAACGAATATAGAAAATGGAAGTGAGACTAATAGGGTCAGGATACTTTGTATGCTACTCTCAAGGCTGGGATGGAAAGAATGAGAACAAACTCTGCAGGACCGAATGCTTTACAAGTGCTTGTATCCATCTCAGAATGGCTACACAAGATGATAGTAACTCAGAACGTGCTTTCCAGGGACAATGTAAATACTGTGTGAATTGAGCAGCCATGAGGTCATATATGAAGGCAATCAAATCATGAGGTAGAGGTCATTTAAAAAGAAAGAATCCCTCTCTTTCTACTTTTCTGGAGTAGAGGCCTCAGTGTGGAAAGTAACAGACACTGTAGCTGGCCAAACATGTCAAACAACATCAACATCATGATGAATAAAGATGAGACACATGAGGAGGTGCAAGCAAAACAACAAAAAGTAGCTTTGAACATGGACAAGACTCCTAAGAGACCATGAAGTAAAACAGGAATGGAACTGACCCCATTGTATTTAAATGTTGTCATTATTATAAATGACTACTGACTTCTGAGAAGTAGACAGGTAGTCTTTCACTACCACAATAGTTACCATAAAAAAAAAAAATATTTCTGCACCTATGGCATCTCAAATAGTGTAGATTCAGAAATTAAGTTTCTGGATACCAAGAAAAGAATTCAGCTCCATCACAGCATCATTATACACTGCACACATCAAAAGATCAAACCAAACTGGTAAGTTATGAACAGCAGTAACAGGCAAGTCATTCCAGACTGGGGAATATTCGGGAAGGCATCGAGAGCAGCCCAGTGCAAGTTTCTCCTCTAGACACACATCAGTCCCAGTGCTACCCTCACAACAACTAGTGGTAGAAAGAATAATAGATGGAAAGGGAACAAAAATATGCAACAGCCAGACCCCACCTAGTCTGAAAAGATAGCAACCAGAACTAAAATCAGACACCACTGTTACAATAAAATTACTTCCTTTGCCAAATCATGCACTCTTAAGTAGTACTTTGAACAGATAAATTCTCATTCACATAGCATGTCTATGGTTGCATCTTTCTCACTGAAATAGCAAATATGTTCACACATACCATACATATCAGATGCACACATGGTTGTGGAAAGTGATAAAATACTTGCTCCAGCTGAATTAGTGGAACAAAAAACCCATGAGCCAAAAAGCTCATTAATACCTGGACCCTCTTTCAAACCCCCCCCCCCGAGAATAAAGTCTGGGCAATATCAAACTCATAGGGAAATATCCAATTTACCAATCAAACAAGCAGATGCTTTAGAAGTTGAGCTTGCTTTATATGTTTGTGCATTCAGATGTGCACACACAGGTGATATTACAACCCTTACAGAAACACAATAAGAAAGTTCTGTAAGTATATTTACTTTTTATCTCAGATAAATACAACAGAAAGGAAATGACTCATACTTGCCCAGAAGGCAGGCACTCTACTGAAATTATGTGTGTCTGTGGCCATGTCTAGGAGCCTTCAGACAGGTACTACTTGTGAAAGAAATAAAGTAACCTTTGAAGTATTGAATTCAGGCATAGGTAACAGCCTAGCTGTGGCAGCCTGGAGCTCAGCAGGGGCTAATTTATCCTGCTGGAAAGTAATCATCATGTAATTAGTGGAAACACCAGTCTATTTTGGGGGCTGGATGGTAAATCTGCCACACAAGTTGTTAACTAAAGCATAAGTAAGTTTGTTAAATACTTATACTTTTTGCACCATCATGAAAGAATGTTTTATTCCACTTGCAGCAGCTTTGGGCAGGGAAAAAGCAAGTAGATGACCATGCTTACATGATAAGTCACAAGAAGCAGGTTTCATATTCTGAGACAAAAGGGGAACTCCATCCTACCCTAAACTTCCAGCCTCAGGTCTTGACCTCATGACAAAAGTACTCCCAGCCCCTCCCAAGATTACTACTTCCTCTTCTCTGGTCAAATAAAGCTTCTGCTTCTCTCTGCTGCTCTATCCTTTTGGGACACAGTAAGCATAAACAAGCATAGTCTTTAAAGTGCTTCCTCTTCTGCACAAGGAAAAATTAAGCCTTCAAATTAATTGTAACAGCAGCATCTCAAATAAAAACAAGGGGCACTGTCTCCGCCAGCATTGCTTTCTTAGTGGCATAGCTATGCCATGATAGCTCTGCTGACAAACATCCACAATAGATATGCTATGTCTTGTAAGTCATAGCTTGCACTGCAGTGATTTAGTTCAATTATGTTTTAATATAACACTTGCTTTGTTTAACCAGGCTCAGCATCTTAAAGTTAATGACATTTGCCACAAACAGGAACCAACTAACTTCAGTCCAGACAAAAGGTGTATACTGCCCAGCAGGATGCCACTGCGGTGAAAATACAGCTGCGTTGTCAGTCTGCTCCTCACCAAGTGCCTATCAGCTGAGGAACTAACACCTATTGTCTTTTGACAGCTACATTAGTTACTCAAAGTTAGCTCAACTCTTTCTACAAGGCACTGAATCATGCCATATAATCCCATCCAAAGCTGCTCACCAGTATTTTGACCCTTAGTTTTTAAACTGGCTCTTGCTCTCTGCAGCACTTCCTTCCTGCATGTTCTGACATGCAGAAGCAGCTGAGCAGCTGGACATTACTAGCATCACAAGCAGATTGTCACACTAACATCTCAGTGAGTTGAACGAGGTGGGCCTCTGCTAGCTCTTTAAAGCCTTCCTCCAGGCATCCCTATCGAACAAGCACAATCACTTCTTATTTTTTGAAGACTACATTCACCACCACAGAAGCTAAGACAGAAACACAAATGCATTGTATAAACCCATACCAATACAAAGTCAAGCAACCAAAAAAAAATCAACTGCATGCTACATTACATAGCAGCACTGCTTGGGCTGCTAGTTCATCAGGAGATCAATCATTTTATTGTCCTGTATTCTTTACTTGCCTAACAAGGTGGAGTTGGGGCTAGTGACTTGGGCTTCTGAGCACCATAGGATAAATATTTAACGATACCAGTAGCTCTAACAACAGGTCAGCCTATGCTTCAGTCTTTTCCTGGTTGTCTGAAGGAGGGATCCACCTCCTTCTCCCCCACCCCAATGCATTCCTTTCACCTCTTTGTGTCTCACCCAACAAACCAACAAGTTGCACTTGCAGTGAACGATATTGCAGGAGGGGCAAGGGGAAGTAAAACAAATGTAAAAACACACCAGCAAGTAAAGTATGAATGTTTTTATATTTATACAAAACCATAAGGGTATAAGGGTTTTTGGGAATTAAGACATGCCCTTCACCCCAAGGATCTACAATTTAATGCAGACAAGCTATAGTATGCCAGGCAAGGATCAACGTAAGAGATAGGCAAGAGGACACCGCAGCGAGAGATTATAGAGTACACTAATGCTGCCCTTACACTGCGGCGAGGAGAAGACTAGGACATTTAAAGTCCTTTCAAAATACCTTCAAGCCAAGGTATTACATGAGATATTCTATGCCTACCTGCACCGTTTCCACACTGGATTTTCTCCATTTGTTTTTAGGTACATACACATTTCAGACTGAATTTCAACAAATAGGAGGCTGCAGTGAAAAGACTGACAGACTTAATAGCAATGCAAAACCTAGCACTAGATTCCTTAGTTGGGTTAGATGGGTGCCAGGGAAAGTAGGGCAAGATATTTCACTAACTTTCATTTTCACAATTCTGGGGCTATTCATCTTTGAGAAGTGTAATAAGTTACACAAATGCATACAAGTGGCCACCTGAAATTACTTGTTTCAGAACTCACACACCTTAATATTGCAACAACATAGATAAACAAATACTATTGCCAGTGTATCTGTAGGTAATACAGGATCTTCGCACCCAAATGGAGATAGATAGTAGTCAGAGTGTTTACACGAATGAAGGGTGGGGAAAAAAATGGCAATTTCATTTAAAATACATCTAGGTCTTTCTCATTAGGCCATGAAACTCACAGGTATTAATCATGAAAATAAATGTTCCTTGCCCCTAGGTGCGACACAGTTCTTACACAAGAGAAATGACCAATACAACTCTTTCTCTGATCAAATTACTGAAGATGAAATGAATTTTAAAACAATATCCCAGGTGGATTATGCATTTATCTACTTAAGAAGAGACTTTGTGAGGACCCCATTTATGACTTTGAAAAGCAAAAGCTAGTTGTTGCCAATAATTAAGGCACAGTCTTGTTCATGTCTCACCTTAAAGACTTTGGAGCTGAAGAGCCTATGGATAATAGCCAGCTGCCCTATTGTACCTTACACTTTGCTTTGAAAAGTTTTGAAACAGATGTAAAACTAGGTAAATTAGATGGTGTCTTTCATCAGCACTTTATTATGCTGATCTATGACAGGAAACACCACAAATGTTTTGTCTGTTGTCTTTTAAAAAAATTGATAGGACCAATCCTACACATGTGTACTTACCTATACACTATACATATCTCACTAAATAAAAAGATCACCGAGGCAGATGTCTGATTAGCTCTAGACCCACAATTTAATAGGAGTTATTTTATACTTGTGAGAAGCCCAACCTAAATGAAAGTGTGTGATGTATATTTGCAGGATTGAGGCTTGTGGTCTGATTGCCAGATCTACCCTAAAGCTCCAGTGGGCTTGCATGCAGCCACAGCTGCTCACACTTATGCTGCACCCTGCAGGAGCAGCGCCCACCGCAATGCAAATCTTTTGTGCCATTCTGCTACCCTCTGTGGTTGCTTCCTCTACTCCGCTTTCACCAACCCAGGACATTTAAAAAAATATATCATAACTCACATGCCAAAAATATCAGGGGATCGGTTTAAAAAACATGACATTAGCAGCCAGTTAAGAAAAAGAGAGCATCTTTTCTACTTGAACTGTACCTTTTGAACTGTTGTGAAATCGTAGTTAATGGAGCCACATTGTGTTTAGGACGCGTTTTCAAGCTTTCCTTCACAACGCCAGCAGGGCTAGAAAGTTTGGAACAAAAGATCTGATTTTCAGAAACCTCTCTGTTTCAAGAACTGGTGCTTCAGTATGAAAAGAACAAAAGCAAACAAAAAACCCCACACATGGTTACAAACAAGATCGTGAGCAAAATCACTACTGTTCTTTAACTTGGACTACACCTCTGTGACCTTTCAAGCCCCTCTCAGCTAGCACTGCTCTTGGCCTACCTTTTTGCTTCCCATGTTGTACATCCCTGTCCTCTTCCTCGCACCTAGAGCTGGCGTTTGTCAAATCCCACAGTAAGATATCTTAAGAGTTCAGCTGCCAACATGAAAGCTGTTCTGCAGGTTTAGGTTCTTGAACCTACTTATATTAGCATCAGACAAGCTCCTGTGCCAGTGTAAGGGAGGCAAGGTGGAACTTCAACAACACCAACTTAGACATGCTTCAGCTGGTCTGGAATCACAGTTACATTTAGCTACAGCCCAGCAAAACCAAAGCCACCAGTACTCAAGTGTCCAACAGAGTAATTATTTGCCTTGAAGAACATTTTTGATTTCTAAGAAGTATGGAAATAAGCCCTTCTTTCAGACGTGCCAGTGTAAATCAACAGCAGAGCCAGTGACAGCAATCTGTTCAAATTTACCTCAGTGTAATTGAGAATAGTTTTTGGCACATCTGACAAATGCAAGCGGGATGGTATTTTAAAACCACATCTGAAGTTCCTAGTGCAAGGATTGTTATATAAGCATCTCTAATTACTACACCACCTCAGTAATTACAACAAAACTATTACATTTCTTATTCAAGTCAGTCTCAATGGAGTGGCAATTCTGTGGTAACATGATTAATACCCAACAATCAAGTAAATAGTTTCTTACTAATTTGTGTCAGCTTAGGAAAGCCCATAAACTAAGCAGCATTGGGTGAACTCTGAGCTTTGATGGAAAGTTTTTCAGGGGACAGAACTTGACCAACATCCCCTAGAAGTCTTATAGTTGGCTTGGTTTTGTTTGGGTTTGTTTTTTTTTTTTTTTTTAAACTGACCCCAGTGAACTCTGATCCTGGATAAGCACTGCAGGCAGCCATAATTGTAAGTTCAGTAGGTGGCTCTTTCCTGCAACAGAGATGACCCAACACAGTACTAAGGAATTCTCAGAAGAACAGAGGTATCCCTGAGGATGTTCAGCTGAGGTTCCAAGCACTATCAAAGATTTTAAAGTAATAACAATTCCAAAGTGACAGGAGTTTACAGGGCACTTACAATTCAGGATAATTCAGGCAAATTCCAGTTTGAGTAATTGGATTGCACTATTTCCAAATTACCACTGTAATTAGAAATGTGTTTCTTCCTCGTCTGAAGTTTGGCAGAGCCTCACTTGGCACCATAAATCAGCTGCATGTTTAGGTGTTAGGTGACATAATCAATCTACCCCATTTGTAGAGTGTTACAGGGCTAAAAAGCATTATATAAATGAAGAAATTATAAATAAAAAAAGGAGTACTAGTGACAACAGAAGGGAACGTTTGTGTGTGGTAGTCTCATTAATGTTTTCTCCCAATTTAGGACAAGAAAATACAGAATCACAGAGTCACAGAATCACTAGGT
>NW_010524067.1:0-4240 GCF_000687285.1 Phaethon lepturus
GGTCCATGTCTTTCCTGTGCTGAGAGCTCCAGAGCTGGACACCATACTGCAGGTGGGGTCTCACCAGAGTGGAGTAGAGGGACAGAATCCCCTCCTCAACTTGCTGGCCAAGCTGCTTTTAATGTAGCCAGGATACTGTTGTCTTTCTGGTTTGTGAGGGCACATTTACCATCTCATGTCCAGCTTTTCATGCACCAGTACCCCCAAGTCCTTCTGGGAGGGATGCTCTCCATGCCTTCATCCCCCAGACTGTAGTGATACTGGGGTTGCCCCAACGCAGGTGAAGAAACTTGCATTTGGCCTTGCTAAACCTCATGAGGTTCAAACAGACTGACTTCTCAAGCTTGTCCGGGTGCCTCTGGATGTCGTATCATCCCTCAGGGCTGTAAACTGCACCACTCAGCTTGTTGTCATCTGCAAACTTGCAGAGAGTGTAGAGCACTTACACCTTCCAGGTTACTCTGCTGGGAGCTGCTGGGCACTCTCCACCTCAGGTAGAGGAGGCAGCTGTCTCTGTTGTACCTGGGTATCTCTGGGATAACTAATTTTGTCTTTTATTTTCTTATCCTCTGCAGCATGTTTTGTGCCTTCACAAAAAGAGTAGCTCAATTAAGACCCTTCTGAGGAAGTCAAACTGTTGAGTAAGCTTGGGAGAAGAGTTGTTATGATCAGCTGGGAGCCTATGAGAGGCAGAGCAGGTGAATTTCCAGTGAGGATGTTGAAGCCTGTTGCTTCTGCAGACAGACTGCGGGGAAGAAACAGCAGTCAGCCAGGGCTTGAAGGGTAAGGCAAGGAGAATGTCCTAAGACTAATCAGGGAAGGTGCAGTGCTTGCTGCTATGCGTTGTGTACCACTGGGCTGTCTGGAAGCAATGTTTGGAGCAACAACTTGCATGGTTGGTGGAGTTGTTTAAAAAACAATACTTTATTTCTACCCTGTCTGACTAAGTTGCTCAGAGTTTTGCTTTTTAAAAAGTAGGATTTCCTCTTTTGGGCTAGGATAATACATAGCTTGTTTGAGCAATAAAGCCTTTTGACCTTCTTTAGAGCTACCTCTGAGCCCTGTGTGACTGGGGTTCCATCACAAACCCCTCAAAAAAGGAGTGCATAAGGGATTACTATTATCATGATGTAGGGCTGTGTTAGACAAGTGTCTGCACAAAAATGAGGTAGGGGTTGTGGCTTACGCAGTCATACTGGTGTATTCTTACTGAAAGCCTGTCTGGATGCACCTCACTGTTGTATGATCTAGAGAAGTTTCTGAGCTCTCCAGAAGCATGTTTCAACCTGGTAGTTCTGCTGTAAGAGAACATATACCTGCTAACAGGTGAGTGTGTTCACACTCAGGATGAACTGTTACTATCTGAAAAAAGGAAAGATGTAAAGTTTTCAATGCCCTTGGGTGCAGGTGTGTGCTGGCCTTGCAAGGGAAATGAGGACTGATGTCATTTCTGTTATGTTATGTTATGGTACAGAGAAAAGTGTGAGTAGAGAAAGGAGTAACACCTTTTCAATGGCTTTTCTTTGTCATCGGCTTCCAACACCCCAGCAAAGGTATCCACAGCAAAAGGCTATGAGAAGTGAGCTGTGGAGTCAGACTGGACTGTTGTTCCCATAGGAGCTCAAAAACATACGGTGTCAGAATTACTGTGAAATGTGTCAGAATCACTTGTGAAACGAGCATAGTATGAGGGCTACCATGCTACCTAGTTCAGGTAGCAAATAATAGCCTAACTGTGGGGTAGGAAAAATGCACTCTTCTCAAAGTCCAGCCTACTGCTGCTTGGGTGCTCCCGATAGCTGAGGTAGTTTAAGGACATTCTGGTGTCTTGATACAAGGGAGGAGTCTCTAAACATACAAGTACCTAATTATAGTTGCACCTTGTTTCCTGGTCTGCTTTGGTGGCAGGGTATGGAGCTTATGGCAAACTGAGGAAATAGAGCTATTGATTTTCTGCTTTACTGGAAAACAAAGTAATAAACAATGGATGAGCTGAAGAAACAAAATTTGCTATTGTTATAATTTCATACGTCACATAGAAGAAGAGGGTGTTGGCTTAGTGAGGAATAAAATCAGTATGGAAATAACTTAATCTATAATCACTGAAGCAAAAAAGAGGGAGGAATAAAGGAAAAAGTTTGAAGCGCTTAAAATAAAAATAGAATTTTGATGAAGCTAGCCAGCTACTTGAATGTTATTTAAGCATCTGTTGTTGAAAGGTTTTACAATTAAGTAATAAGTATGTATGTTACATTTAGAATTCTGTTCATCCAGCTGTACATTGTAAAGCCATAATTCAGCTGAGATGTTTTAGTGACATGAGACATGGGCACAGAGCCCAAGTAATTTGATAATGTCACCAATACCCAAGGGTGGAACTGAAAGGAAACATGATTCCTGACAAACTGGAGCTCTTAATTTTCCTAAGAACTTACTGTCCTTTCTCCAGCAATCAATGGCACCCGGGTCTTAAAGAGGGACAAAATCATCTGCATTCTGAACCCTACCTGTTGTACAGTACTATCTTATATTTTTTTGTCAGTTTGTGCCTATTCCTAGCAACCCTGATGAGAGGTAGCAGAGGGTTTTCTGAGGTCTTATGCCTGTAAGCAGTTTGGTACAAGCATGAGGCTAGCAAACATGATGACAGTTCTTAATGCAGGGCACTTGAGGAGGTAGGGAAGGATGCTGAAATAAGCATAACAACAGGGATATTATTCTTTTGAAATTATAATTGCTTCTTAACAGTCCTGATGTTACAGTCTTACACAGCTGTGGTTTCAGGGGGTTCCTATGCTTTTGTGACTGCCTGTTGCCCTGCGGCAGTCTCAGTTACTGTGTTATCAGCCTGTTCTGATGAGAAGTACATGACACCTTTTGCAGTCTATGGATCTTTCTTCTTACCCTGTACTGAGAAGTGGTTTAAGCTGAGCAATGTTATCTGTTCTTAGCATTTGAATATTGCACTCCTGAAAGATTCTGGAGTATTTTTAGTTCCCTGCTGATGTAACTACGATGTTTTTCTTCTACACAGTAAAATCACATACTGTTATGAATCTAATCCCGTTAATTGCTTTGCTATATTGTCTATGGCTTATCCTCCTGCCTCATTGTTTGTTTCTCCTTTCCTTTCCTTGCCTTGCCTTGCCTTTGCCCTTGCCTTTGCCCTTGCCCTTGCCCTTGCCTTTGCCCTTGCCTTTGCTCTTGCCTTTGTCCTTGCCTTTCTCGCCTCACCTCTTCATCTTGGAAATAAATATTTTCAGAAAATCCTGGTGCAAAAGGCTTTGATGGAAATTCTGGTAATGATTTAATCAAGCAACATAACATGGCTAAATGCCATACGAGAGCATCTTTAAATCATAATTTCAGAAACTGTATTAATTTCTTTAACATTGCTGGTAGTTCAGTCCTGTACAGGAGGGTGGTTGTGGTTTCAGGGGATATGAGGAAATGAGGTGAAGGTACTTGTGCAGTGGGAGGTGGAAGAGAACATTGCAGTTGACAGAAAACAAATTAGATGCTCATATGGTATCAGAAGTAATTTCATCACGTTCTATTTCTGTTAAAAAAAAATCAAAAGGAAAACCGAACCACTAAACCTAGACTAATTTGCTATTAATATTGGCCAGGAATTTCCCACAGATTTCTTGGTTTTTTTCAGTGTAAAATGTGGTTTTGGAAGAAACATTTGATGTTTTCAAGACTTGATATTTTTTGAACAATGAGGACAAAACACTATTACATTTGACTAATTTGAGATTAACTTTTAATCTCCGACCAGTTCATTAAGAAGCTGCATATGTCTGAGGTTCTGCAGTGTCTGACGTGAGTTACAAGTTGGTCATACTATGTTCCAGCACTTTCCTAAAAACTGATCCTTTTGACTAGACTACACTTTCTGGGGTGTACAGTCATCTGTCCTCTCATTAAACTAACCTTTCTCTATCCATTAAATCAACAGTTAACTCTTCAGGAGTTTAGTGTATGTTGAGAGGGGTGATTAACAAAACAACCTGGCTGAGCTGCAACAAGGAAATTACGCAACAAAAATACCTAAAAGTAGCTCTTGCTGTGTTTGGAGTTTAACCGAAGTCTACAGCTTCTCATTTCATGCAATTGCATGGAGAAATCATAGTCATAATGGCTGTGAACAAGAAAAGTGTGAAGATACGATCAAGGAGCATCTTAACAGCTTGATATAAAGAGAATATATGCTGGCCCTTGTTCTTGTGGGGGACTT
>NW_010524068.1:0-18674 GCF_000687285.1 Phaethon lepturus
CCCCCGGGCCCCGGCCCTGTCCCCCCACGGCTCACTCCCCAGGCCTCGCTGGTGCCCCTCACAGGAGGGGGTGCTTGGCCCCGCTTGGTCCCTCGAACCTCCCTGGTGTGGCCCCGCTCCCCCTCCTCCTCTCCCAGCCTGTCCCGGTCCCGCTGGGGTGGGAAACCTTTGGATGTGTGGCTCAGAAACCCCCGCTGAGCTGCACCCCGGCGCGAGTGGTCCTCCGCTCGCTCGCCTGGAGCGAAAGGGGTGATGGTTCGATGTGCTGGCCCTTCTCAAACCCTGTGTGTCCCAACCTCAGCCTTCTGTTTCCCAAAACTAGAAAGTGTGTGCAACCTTCTTCAGCTGCATTTATCGTAGAGACAAACTTAAAATGACTCATCACAGACCATGTATCACTTGGGAGGAAAATCTTGTTAATATGGCCCGCTGTACATGATCCATCTTCTGTCGATAGTACATAATCTTTGACCCATGTGCTAGGATCATCATCACATATAAAAGGAAAAGAGAAAAATGTAAAATACTTGAATGAGAGCTTGTATTATAACATTAATATTATTCAGAGTATCTGCTTTCTAGGCTGATGTGATTCATTATTCTAGTAATGCTTTAGTCCTTTGTAATTTGTGGTAATTATGCTTTTTCCTTTTTAATACAAAAAAAATGTATAAAAATAAAAACTTCAAAAGACAATGGAGCCTGGGTTTTCTCTTCTGCTGCCTTGCCCTCCCCAGGGGGCTGTGGGTGGATGAACGGGCTGAGTTCATCCCGCTGTGGTTGTAGGGACGGGACGGCTCGCAGCAGGTGAGACGCAGAAGTCATTTTTTGTCCCAGGCTCACAAACAGGATCGAGACCTAAAAAGATCCTGGAGAAAATTCACAGCATGTCTCAAGATGGGTTGTGCAGGCGCTTACACATAAAGATATGGGTGCTTTTTGTTGGGCCCTTTCTTACAGGGTTTCACTGAGCTCCACACAGCTCAGGGCAGCAGTGACTCTCCTTTCCCTGGAGAGTCTCCTTCCATAGTTTGTCATTGTACAGAGCTTGTTTCGGTTTGTCCCTCCTTTTGGCGTGTGGGGAGCGAGGTGCGGCTCCGCAGGAGGAGGTGATGTACCGGGGCTTCCGCTGTGTAGCACCCAGCGCTGCTTCCCTGGCCCACGTCCGGGAAACTCGCTTTATGTTTGCAGATGTCTGTGGAGCAGAGGTGAGGACGTGGCAACCCTTAATTCAGACCTGGGCTGACTTCTCGCGCGAAGAACTGCTCGGGGGGAGTCAGGCCTCTGGGGCATGTGCAGGGGAGAGCGTGTGTAAAGCTGTGGTCCCACTGACTTTCTGTGGGGTTGCATCCTGTATCCCAGGTGTTCTGAGTCTCAGAAAAATAGTGGTTTTAATCCTGTTACATGTAGTTATAGTGATCTTGCTGTTATTCCTACAGAATGCTGCTGAAAGAGGCCGAAGCATGGCCTGTGAACACCGAAGTGTTAAAACCTTAACAATGAGAACTCCCCAAAACTATGTGGCCTAGAACACATCTGGCTTGCACACAGGCAGCTAGAACCAAGCAACAGTCAAGTAATTAAGGAAAATAAACCTCTAAACGTTGTTTAAAAGTAGCTTTATAGAGCAGGCTTTTTGTCCTTTGGGTAGAAAACAACAGGCAGCGAAAGTGCGGTCATTTCAAGTACCATGTTTAAGTTCAGCTTTAGGTTGCATTACATGTGAACAATAACTTGTTTCCTAATTAAAATACTATTTGGCATAAATCATTGAAATCATTGTCTCTTGCTCTGCTGGTCTCCGGGCTCTGCACGAACCGCAGGCTGCTGGGTTCACTCTGCTCTCTTGGGTGCCTCGGGGATGCTTTCCGAGAGCGGCGTGAGGCTGAGGAGGACCCTGTGTCTCTTGTAGGCTTTGGTTTGTCTGAACACGGTGTCTGTTCCATGCAGGTAATCCAGCACTCCCAGGACTCCATAGCACTGGTTGAACCTGGAAACCAAGCAGAGGATAAATATCACTGGAAGCTACTGAGGTTACCTCGCCCTTCCTGTTTCCATCTCCTTTCAGAGCCCTGACGAGCCGTCCGTGCCATTTCTGCCACTGCACCAGTCTCCCTCACAGCTCCACCGAAGCCTGGGTGAAGCTTCCACATCCTCCCTCTCCGGTGCCGTCGTTACCCAGAGGCGGGGGCACTGAACAGCAGCCGTCTCTCTCCCAGGCAGCGCAGAGCTGCGGGAGCAGCGGGGCAGCCACGTTGTCGTGTCTGTGCGCTGCCGGGACGCGGAGCTGCCGCGCTTCCAGCACAGCCGTCCCGCCCCGGGAGCCTCTCGGCTCTGCAGCGATCGTGTCCTGGCAGGAGCCGGGCTGCGGAGGAAAGGACTGATAACCAGCGCTGGCACTGTGGGTTGGGTGTTGCCCAGCATTTGGGTGGCGATGGAACTGCCGCGCTGGCTGTTTCTGCAGGAGGGGCAAGCTGCTGGAGGGAGTGTGTCTATGAACTTGGTGCCCATCTGGGAGATGGGAACGGCTCTTCCACTACTGTGGTATGCATCCCTGAACAACCTGCCGAAACTCTGCTCTCCCCAGTGTAGGAGGAGGCTGGGAATCTCTGCCAGGAAGGGTTATTTGTGATTGTTTGGGCAAGGTGTGATCTGATCAGTGTTACTAATCCCGGCGTGTGGGAAAGGGATGGATGGAGACGCTCCCTGCAAATTTATTGCAGCTGTGTGACTTGCCCCTGCTCTGTCTTTATTCTAGATCACATGCTGTGTCTTCTAAACTTCTAGGAAGCACCTTGCAGAGAACTGTCTCTGACCCTGCACTTGTGCTGGGGAAGGTCCAGGTGATACCTGCTACTTCAGACACTACGTGCTTTCCTCCCATTTAATCTCGGGAAACTCGAAAGGCCCAGCCTCGGCTGCGGTGTTTGTGCTTTGGAGCAAGTTTCCAAGCCAGCTGATGGAGGAGAGCGGATGTCAGCGAGGTGGCTAGTGTGGGCAGCGGGCTCGAGTCCTCTGAAATCCCGGTCTCTGCCTTAAGAACTGACCGCGTTCAGCCCGCTGCCGGGCACGCTGGATGAGGCTTCTCTGCTTGCACGTCAGTGATGCAAACCCGCTGGACCCTCGGAAAGGAGCTTTGCCCGTCAGCAGCGCCAGGGCGCAGGCGGGAGGGGAAGGGGAAGCTGAGCGGCGCCCAGACGTACTTGAGGTGGTGGAAGTCGTGGAACTCCGGCGACGGTAGGAAGGGCAGGTGGTAGCCACAGTGCGAAATGCTTGTTGTTACGAGAGCAAGGGAGAACCACACTGCAATTGAGACAACGTGAGACCCCATGATCATCGGGCCGGTCATGACAGGCAGCGTGTTGGAGAGCTGGAAATGAGAAGCAAACTCTACCTCATTAATGGGTCCACAGCAAGCAGATTCTCCTCTAAGAGTTGAATTGTTTCACCTGTGTGATACATCACATTAGTTTTGTGCAAACAGCATAAAGGGAAGATCCCTCCGCAAACACCTTACTAAAACTCCATCATCATCAAAGAAATAATTACTGAGCTAACTGAGTTTTACTAACTGCAACACGCTGTCATGGCCCAAGCTCCCTAAGCTTGCAGTAGAAGTTAGATGCGAGCTCAGACGGGGGTGTGAGGGCAGCATGGCTCCTGTAAATCACCTGGAGCCAGAGGTTTGAATTTCAGCTTCACCTTGGAATAAGGCTGAAGCTGCTCTTGAGAAACTTAGCTGTAAAAGGGCATGGCCTGGGGACATGTGCAGTCGAGGCAGGGATGTGATGAGCCTGGCTGCATCACTTCATTGTGTCCTGCCAGCAGCACGAATGGCTGTCGCTGCGCAGACCAAGCTTATTGCAGCAGCTAGGCTTAGCCGGGCTCCTGAGTAGACAAGGTCATTCTGCTGCCCAAAGACTGTCAGTCGGGGAGAGTCACAGAGCTGGTGCTGCAGCCCGGGACTCCAGTTAACAGGAGATAGTACTTTTAAGTGGAATCTTCTGAAGGTGGGAGGTGTGGGCTGGAGCAGCTCTGGGAGACACTCCTGCAAACACCGGTCCCAGCCACCAGCATGAAAATCAGGACGGAATTCTGAGTCCATGCAGTGACCAGCCCGCCTAAGGGTCACATCTGCTGCTGAAAGCAGCGTCTGCGCTCCCAGCCCTCTCTGTGCTCGAGGAAGCACCATTCAGTCATTTCCTTATGTTGGAGGCTCTTGGATCTGTGCTGCTAAAGCCAGTGGAGTCCAGTATAAACGGATACTGCGACCCTTCTACCGCCGAGCTTCTTGGCAGTGCAGCTCAGTGTACTCTGCCTAAGAAAGAAGGGTCTAAGGGCACACTTGCTCCTCTTCTCTTACCACTCCTCATCCCATGGAAATCACGCTCCACGCAGGAACTGGGTGACCATGGGGGGATCCACTTACTAGGTGTTCTAGTGGGTGAGCATAAATGGAGACCACGCCAATGGGGGCTGTCCATTCGTGGTGCTTCTTGTGAATGTGCTTGTACAGGAGTGGGAGGTGAACAAGCCTAAGTAGAGAAAACAAAAGAAATGTAGGTTTTCAGCTCTGTAAGAAGGGAACGTAGAGTAGCCTAACACAGAATTTCTGCTGGGCACTTGCTCATGCCTCTTCTTTAAAATAGAGATTTTAGAGCAGCTGTGAATGAGTGTAGGACTCCTGGCTTCCCTCTCTCTTTCTTTAACACAGAGACCTCTCAATGTATGTGTCCACTGGCTGATGTTAAAGTTAAGTCCAGATAAATCCCATAAATCAAAGTCCCTGAATAACTGATTTGCTCAAACCTGGGAGTACGTCCTAGGGGAAGAGTCAGTTTATATTTTCCCCGTTTTGACTTTACCTACTGACAAGTAATACAGACAGAATTGTAGGTTCTGTGGGCCCTTAGTAAGAAATGGCTTTTTTTTTATGGTTTTTGTGTAGGGAAAACCACATATTTCTGAGAATGCTGCACTTGCTTCTACATGGTCTTTCTTTGTCTAACATTGGTGTCAGTCAGAAAGCCTGCAGTGCCAGGAGCCAGGCCCTGTTTGCAGGTGCTGTACACGTGAACAGGAGATCGGCCACTGACTTCTTGAGCCTTTTTCTTTCAAGATAGTTAGTCTTGTTCTTCTCTTTTCAAAGAACACTGAGTCACAGCTTTTGTGTAAAGCTACCTGTTTTGTTTCTTCCTTAGCTTCTAAGCTGCTCCACCTTTGTTAATTTTACCCATTTCTGCTTACTGTAGTTACAGGCAGCATTGCAGCACCAAAGCCTCGTGTTGTAAGGGTGGATTTCAGGACCGGTAAGTCTTCCCATATAAACACAAGACTGGTGGAAGAGGGGGACTAGGACTGTTGCTGTTGCAAGAGATGAGTATAAGCTTAAAGGCAGGGGGTAAAATCACGGAGTCCTGTTCCTGTGCTCAGCTCACCTGTGTGTATAATAGAAGAGAATTTCCTCTATTAAGGTGAAGATGCTTAGCTCCACAAGAAACCAGTGGAAGGTGGGCAATTCCTTGCTGAAGGTGTTTCCCCACCATTTCATGACATAGAACATGGGCACAAGCATGGGCAAGGAGATAAAGAGCTGATTACACAGCACTGTGTAGATGGCTTGGCGCAATTTCTTTGTGTCCACCTGCAAAAGAGAAGTCAGGACTTGAGGCTAAATCAGAAACAATGTGGCTTTGAGTTGGGAGGATAAAGAGCTTTAAAATTTGTAGGCTGTTTCTGTGTTAGTTTTGGGGCCAACTTTTTAACAAGCTGTCAATCCAGATCTGATTAGTAGCCTAATTGTAAGAACTGCTTCCTTTCTGCTATGGATATACAAGACTCAGCTTGATTCTCCTGGAATCCTATCTGGCTGCAAGAGAAAAGCATAACAGGTTCTTCTCCCTGCTCCTAGCCTTAGAGACTGCAGGAATTGTTTAGCCAGCAGAAGAGGCAGAGTGAGAAATACTTACAGGATCATTCTTGCCCAGCTGAATGCGATAGCGAGTAATGAAAGTTGGCTTTCCTGTTACATCAGCCACCATAAGGATTCCATTGAAGCTCCAGAAAGCAAGGCTAGGAACCAATGCAGCCCCTGTGGCATGAGGAAATGGCAGAGATGTGTGAGTAGTCACCATCACTGGTGGTATTCAAAAAACGTGCAGACGTGGCACTTCAGGACGTGGTTTAGTGGGCATGGTGGTGTTGGGCTGATGGTTGGACTTGATGATCTTAAAGATCTTTTCCGATCTTAAAGGTCTTTTCCAACCTTAATGATTCTGTGTAATAAATTGAGAGCTATAGCTAAACTGGAAACAAAATGCAGTGGCGTAGTATCCAGAGGACCATGCTGGGACCCAGATGTGCCAGGTGCGTATCCCCTGCCTTGAGATGCTTTAAAATGCAATATAGGTAGGTTCTGATGCCTGGGTGAGACCTAGGGGAGGAGGTTAGAGTAGACAAGTGTCTTACAGGTTGAAACTTATCACAACTGAGGCTAAGAAAGGGCTCCTCTGGGAGGTTGGGTTTTAAATACAAATTGGGTAAGGTCAAGTTGATCCCTGGGACCTTTGAACGTCCCTACCAGGCCTGTTCACCAGCTGTTAATCACAGACAGTTTTATAGGTGCTACAGCAAGAGTAAAATTCACTAATTTTACTTTAATTTCCAGTAATTAGGTCTACTGAGTCATTCAGTTCTCACAGGAGCAAAGAGTGTGTTTTCATAGGGAAATCATTTCAGCAGCAGCAAAAAGATCACATTTTTAATCCGTATAGGGGTCTAATGATGAACCAGTCCAAAGGCAGCACAGTTGCCCTACATCAGCTGTGGCTGGCTTTGAAGCCTACATGTGGTTTTTCAGTGGGAGGATTAGTGAGTTTGGGAAGGCTTGTCCATGTCCCCCTTTTAGATGTAATACATGGATAGTTCCTCTACAGCAGAGGGTTGTTAACCTGAGTAACTCACCAAGGAGGAAGATTGTCCACTCCTTTCCCTCATACAGGTCATAGAACTTCAGCCACATTGTTTGCCAGAAATGGCCTGAAGTGTCCCAGATATTCTGCACGTACCTGTGGGAATAAGTGTTCTTGGTTGCCCATCTTTTCATCATCCACTTTTCCCCTCTCCACAGAAAAGGTTCTCCTCCAGCCCCTTTGTTCGAACAATCTTACCAAGAAACAGAGTTCACTAAGGCAGTGAAAATGAGCAGGCCTGTACCAAGGACACAGGCAGTGATCTTCATGGCATCCCAGAGCTTCTCTTCCTGTGAGCAAGCAACAAGAGTAAGCGTGTGCTGCTGGGCCCTACGCTAGCATTCTTTGTATTTGAAATGCAGGGGGTCACGGCCGTCCTATGGTGGCCTGTTTTCTTTCACGAACTCTATAAAGAACACAATAACAAAGCTGTTATGGCATATTGTGTGTATTGAGGGGGGAGTACACAGACATCCATCTGCCACGCTTACAGAGACCTGAAGCGTCACTGACATGGAATTTCTCTGGAATAATCAAAGGGAGAGAAAGGACTACTGGCTTTTTCCCTCTTTGTTTTTATTTGGCATGCTTCTCGGTACCTGGAGGACTATAATATAAGGGGCTTTTGGATAACTCGGAGCAGTAGGAACGGTAAGGAATGGTGCTCCGTCTCAACACTCCCTCACTCAGTATTTCCTCCTCCCAGTATGCAGTATGTTCTCCCCCCGCAGTCGTCAAGAACTGTTGCACTCAGATGATCTGATCAACAGCTCCAGTTAATCCAGAACCACTCCTCCCAACTTTCCTCTTCGCTTTGAAGACTGATTCCGAAGTCAGGTTCACGTGCCCAGAAGCTTGCCTTTTTTTCCCCAAGTACAACAGAGGTTTATACAGGTTATTACCTTTCCTTGCATAATTCACTCTGCTGTGCCTTTAGGCCATCACAGGTACAGCTCAGCAGTACACTCTCCAGTACTGAGAGTACAGCTTGTCTAGCAGGTACCGCGTGCCATCTGTATAGACCTGCTCATTAACAAAGAGCTAAAGTTCTCAACTTCTCAAAAGTATGAAGTTCCCTAAATCCCTGCCCTCGGTCACAGAAATGTTGTCTACTGAAGAAATATTCCTGCGTACAGCATAAGGGCAGCTGTGATGTTAGCGTGACTCTCTTATCACAGTAAAGGTTTTAACCAAAGCAACTGCAAGAGCGTCAGAAAATTACCAGTGAGACCTTTTGATTCCAGGAGTAAGTACATTCAAAAAGCAGTATTCAATATATTTGAGCGTTTAAATACTTAAAAGCAAGTTGTTTAGCAAGTATATGACAAATGTATAATTAACTATCTGTCTTCTAGAGTAGCCCAAGTTGGAACTGGTTCTGGAGTTCATCAGTCTTAGTTTGGGTTTTCTTGGGTGAATTATATTGCATTATATTTATCTGCAGGATAAATGCTTAAAAAAATAAATCAATGCAATTCTAAAATAATGTAGTGTAATAACCAGCTAGTGTCTCGTTCATTACTCTGTCCTTCCTGTTTTTTAACTGTGGTGTTGTGCTGCACAAACAGGCTGGAGTAAAAATAGCATGATTCATAGTTGCTGTCCTGCTTGTCTCCTGGCAGAGAGGACAAACAAGAGAGACAGCTTGCTAATAAATGTTGAATGCAGGTGTGTTTAGGGTAATGCAATATAGAGGAATCCCCTCTACATGGCTTTCAGCGCTAAGAAGTTCTTCAAGATTCTGTAACAGTTACAGAACATCAAACATCGCCCAGGACTTGTCAACAATATTTATCTGTCCCAGGACAGAACTTTGCTCATTAGCACTGAAACTTTCCTCCTTAGAACAAACAAGCAATTGCTTCTGTCACGTCTTTTTTTTTAATCAAGTTAGCAACTGGGGAGGAAGTAATTTAAAGGACTCTTGCCCTACAGCTTGATTATTTGTGAACCCTGTAAGTTTATATTGGAAGCAATGCAATCAGTTGCCAGCGTTATCACTGGGTGTACTGAACTGCCAATGCAAGGCTGGCAAAAGCCACCTATTCCAGCTTCAGATAGCGCATGCTGGCTTCTGGGCTGGAGATTTGCTCTTAGTTTCATACTTCCAATTCCATCCATGTTATGCCTCATGTATGCTGACATGAGAGAAGACTGTCTTAATCTTTAGACCCTGAAACACCATCTACATATTCTTTAGAAAAAAGCTTACAAAAGCTACAAAAAGCTCAGATCTTTTTAACAGAATTGTATCCTTGTTTCTCCTGGGATGAAGAAAGAACATATCAAAGAAAAACTCTGATGTCTTACAAGTGTCAGAACTTTTAGTCAGACCAAATACTATTTCAGATTCTTTAGCATCTTCCAGCTGAAGAACTCAAAAGAGTTTCAAAAACTAACAACTCATAAGACACTGTGTATGTCCTGCTTTGAGATAGGACAGGGAGTAGATACAGCTCAGCACTTAAGCTATTTTAAAAGCCCTTTGGCTAGAAGCTGTCTTGTTTTGAGGCTGTGTTTTTATTGCACGTGATGAAGTGATTACGTGAATGAATCCACACAGTATAATTACATGAGCTGTAGAAGCAGAGAAGTTTACCTAGAAAAAAAAAAATCTTGTTCATCAAGTCCAAGTGCTAACACCCTGTTTCCCTTCATGCCAATTGCTCCAGCACAGTAGTTTCCAAACTCTGATCCATGGATCGCTTGAGATCTTGCCCTTAAAGGGCTTGTACAAGTAGGCAAATTCCTTAAGTGCAGAGCAGGGTTGCTGCCTGCAAGGTAGAGAGACTGGGGCACATCAGCTGGGAAACATATTGTTTAGCAGGACCACTTTGAGGACAGGTCCAGTTAGGTAGCACAGCTTCTGGTTAACAGGCAACGTTGTGGTCTCCTGCCACGCAAGCAAAGGTAACAGGTCCTTCACCACTTGGTGCTTTAGCTGCAGTCCACTGGAAGCAAAAAAAAATGCTGGGAAAATGTTGCTGTGGTGATAAGAGATGAGCTCCTAGTTGTGCTAAAGTGATCAGAGTGTGGATGTGTCTGTCACTTCTCTTAGAAGATGATTCAACACATCCAGCCTTCCAAAGCACCTGCACAATGCTTCCTTTAAAAGATGACCTTGAGCCTTTACCTGCTTTTGCTGCTCAGCCATGGTGGAATATCCAGAGTCTCTTGTCATCTGAAATAAGAGGTAATCTAAGTAAGTGAACCTTGTACAGCTGGAGTGTGGAAGAATATGCTGCTGACAACAGCAAATCCTCTCAACTTTGAGTTCAGTTGCAAAACTGTAAAACATTTACTCTCTGTTGCTCTGTCCTGTCCTTCTCCTTCCTTCATGTTGGCCACGGAGCAAAGCTGAGCTCTTGAGAAGAAAAATCCCCTTATTTCCTGATGAGCTAGTATTGTCCCAGAAGACTGACAGGGATGCAAGGGTAACAAGGGAAAATGGGAGAACAGCCAAAACCAAAACTTTTTGTGGCACTGGTGTGTTGCAGCACAGCTGCCTTCCTTGATCTGGCCCAGGAATACATTGCACTTGGTGGGAACTCCAGCCCTTCACAGACTGCAAGGAAACAACGATGTGGGACACGCGTTCTTCCATAACAACGACATGCTGTTAAAGTAACAAGGATGAAAACAAAAATCTGACTACAACAAAGTGAGTTCGTGCCATGAAGAATTAACGCAGTAGAGCCCCACACAGCCTTCACTCACGTGGCAGAGGAACTATAAATTGCAGCTTAAGAACATAGTGAGTGAGAAAATAGTCTTTGCTTTAAGTCCCATTATGGTCAATTTGAGGGTTCAACGTCCTAAATGGAGAGGTGGCCACCTTGTAATAAATCTCCCTGCATTTGGCTCTGGCTTGGCCATTTGTTGCTAGTTTTGGTAAAAAAAAAAAAAAACACAAAAAAACCCCCAACAACCAAAAAAACCCCAAAAAACCCCCCAAGGTTTAAGTAGCTGCTGGGGCTTCACTGCTGTCCATGGCCATGGAAAGATGTCTGTATTTCAGGATGTGCTGTGGCTGTCCTATGGATTATTGCATAGCTGTTTTTATATTGCTGCACTCTTACTATAAATTATAATTAGCAAAAGCTAACAAAACATTCCTTAAGGTTTTCTTGGTTTCACCCAGTCTTTAAGAACAAACACATGAATTCTAATAATATGAAGGCCAGATTACTGAGGATTGCAGAATTTTGCTTTTCATACACAGAAGAACATTCAAGCACAAGCAAACTATGTTACCTAAGGTAACAAAGGAAAGTACAAAGAAGGTAGAGAGGCACCTGTCTAAGGCACAAACAAAAAGAGTTGGAAAATTATTAATTAGAAAGATGATAGTCTATTACCTTTATGATGGTAGCAAGCCTCTTGGGAGTACTCTTGCAGTGTGTCAGAAAGGAGGAATACACTGCCAAAAAGAAGTCCCCATATTAGCCAGGAGATTACACTTTAGCTTTGAAATGATAGCTTTCTGGGTACCTTCTTACAAATGCAAGTCTGTTTATTTACAAGTGTTTCCAGCTCTGTTTCCCTACGTTATGTGTTAGCATGCAGGTCAAGGGCCATGAGACAGAAAATTGGACACCCTCTTTCTGCGTGGGTTCCTGCTTACTCATAGACAGAAAAGGACAAGGCCAGTCCACCAAACTACATACTTTAGTGGAAGAAACTGATGTTAAATGGTTCTGAGAAGAAAAAAAGAAAAAAAAAAACAGGCAAAAAGTGATTTGAAACTTGAAACCATGAGCCCGAATTCCCACCCCCCTATTTCGACACTAGGGTTGTATATACTCCTATGGGAAATGCTAACTTTTGGTAGCAGCCTTAAAAAAAACCCAAACAAGTTAACTTTGTCTCCCTTGGACAAAAATGTAGCGTGAGAGGTGCCCTAAAGTGGTATTGCCTAAAATGAGAATGTGTTAAGGAAGTCACAGTGTCTGAGGGCTTCTCATCTTTCCTCAGATCTAGAGCTCCTCGCTATTAGACTGTCAGTTACTAGAGGCAGTCTATGAGATCTTCTGTATGTTTTTTCCTCTGATATATCGTTTGCCAACCACAACTTTATTGAAAAATTATAGCTGGACTCCAACATACCTGATGAAGAATACCTATAAGTAGCAATCACAAATAATCTTCTAGCCTGAATAGAACAGTGTAAATAACTTGTCACAGGACAAATTGATCTTATCTTCATTTCCAAAAGACCTTCGGATCACTACGGTGCATCTTATGTTACATAATGTGCACTATATGCCCATCTTGTCACACAGGTCCTCTCAGTGCAGGTGTGCCCACTGTCTCCAAGAAAACACTACTAATGCTTGCAATAAGTCAAGATTGAATAATCCATTACTTTCTGAGGCTTTGCTCCATTCCAGATTTCTTAGCAGGTTGTTTGGAGCCTTGAACAACTGGGCTTTGAGTATCTGCATGGAGGGAGATTCCACAGCTTCTCTGGGAAATCTGTTCCAGTATTTGAGTACCTTCACTGTAAATATTTCCGCCCCTCAGTATCTAATCAGAATTTCCCGTGTTATAACTCATATCCCTTGCCCTTTTTCTGTGCACCTCCCTATCTTCTCTACAACTACCCATGAGGGAGCTGAAAAAAGCAATATGAAATTATTCTGCGGGGACAGCACAATAAATAGTGTTGGCCATAATTTTATGAAGTTAAAGAGATTATTCTACTCCGATGACCTTGTAGTAGACAACAGAGATCTTAGAGACGCAGACGTAAAAGGGATATCTCAGTTAGCTGCTTGCTGGAAGGCTGATGTTCCAGAATGGTTCTTCCGTACAGCAGTGCTGTGTAAAACCCTGCTGAATCTTTGCATGCAAAGAGCTAGCGAGCAGAGCACAGTAGAAAATGTGACTCTGCTTTGAATTTTTAGGAGGAAAAAGAGCCATCGTTTGATTGAGTCTCATATTCTGTCAGTTCAGGAAAGAGTTAAAATTATAATCACATTTCTAGTAGTAGTCCTTTTAAAATAATCAAATTATGATAGAAGTCTTGCTTGGGCAAAGACTTCCAGTTCAAAACAGTACTGCCATGTGCGCTTACCCTGCCTCTCCCCAAAATCTCAATATACTACCTTTATTAAACCACATTTACAGGATAAAATTTTACATTATTTACATTAAAACAAGATAAATATTGACAGATTAGGCTTCTCCCAACATCTCATTACCTACTCTTTTTTTGTTGGATAATGTCTCTTCTGATTCAGAATACACCAAATACGTTAAAAAAGCATTCGTGTAACCATGGCTGTTTTGGCAAACAAAAAAGCCATTCAGCTGCTTGGCACTGATCTCATGTTATACAGCCCCGAATCAACCACTGAAGATCTCATCTGCCTGTAACTATTTCCAAATATTATCTAGAACCGGTACTGTTTAAAAAAAAAGTTCCTTTTTGGTTATTTCAAATTAGTTAACACAAAATTTGATCCAAACCAAATTCTCAACCCTGAAGTAAAAGTCATTGTTTTTCCAATCAGTCTCTTGATGTTAAAGGGGAAACATACACTAGCCAATAAAGAATTCTAATACAAATGTATTTATTATTTCTGTGTACTTCATCATTTGTCCAACAAATGTTCATTAAGTCACAGATCTGTTTTCACTGAATTTTCCACTTCAGGTATCAGAAAAACCTAGTTTGTCTATGTCAAGTTTTAAGATGCTCAACAAAATCTGAAAAGAACTGCCATATTTTTTACATTTGTTTTAATGTTTACATTATTATTTATGTCCCATCTCTGCTGTCCCCGTACATTTCTGTTGCCCATACAGTCCCAAGCTGAGGCTGCGCAAGTGCCCGCTTCTCCTCATACTGCATCCAGTACTGTATTGTATTGTATCCTTCTTCTGACACCAGCCATCACAGGGCATGGCTGCTGTGATGGACTGGCTGCCTACCACAGCCTCTTGGGATTCCTTTTTCCTTCCAGCTGGAATCGCCTGTTGTAGACCTTACTTCACTGGAATCAACCTTTACAGTGCATAGACAGCGGAAAACAACCGTGCCTGAGAGAAAAAAGGCTACGACTATCCATGAAAGTATAGAAAGGACAACTTACCTGGTCACCCAGAAAGTTGCATATCAGCCACAGTATGTGGACAGACACAGGGCTAGACTTCACCTTTGGTGGATGTCCTACTGTGCCAAGCACTGCACAAATCTGAAGGCAACCACAGTTCCTAGAAAAGCTTACAATCGTACTTTAAACAGACACATGACATCATTGCCTTTTAATTATTTTCTCAAAGTTTCTATCATATCTTTTCAAGCTACTACACCCCTGAACTCTGGCTGCCCATTCTCTGCTCACCTCCTGCTGATGGTAGCCTAGGAGAGGTCCTTTGTGTCTATTCAGAGCCCAGAGTTCAACTCCTCACCTTTCACTGCTGCTGTGGAAACTTTATGAGGGTTTAGGCAAAGGCGACGGGGGGTGTGTTTCCAAGCAGGAGCTGGCTGTCCCCTCCCAGACAAGTCATGTGAAGCCAGTGCCATGTCACTGTTAGTACTGGCAGTGTTCCCTCTGCATATGCGCATGCTGTCACTCAGTTAAGCATTTGGAATACATCTCTGCAGGTAAGAGTTTTTAATCAAGAGTTAATGGCTGTATCTGAGAATAAAAAGAGCCACCTACACCTTAAAGGTAAGTAGTCTTTATAATGCACTAACTTGTGTTTTAAGCACATAATAGTTAGTGCCGATGCAACTGAATGGGTCAAACGTGTATTTATTAAAAACAGTAAGGGTTACTGCGGAATCTGGCAAAAAAACAGCAGTCCAGTTTTCACTGTGTTGCACTAAGTCTATAAATTACACCAATGCTGTTGCTACACAGTGTCCTCAGCCAGTTACAGGTATTGGTTCCATCTGTAAGGACAAGAAGCAAATAGGTTAGTATGTGCTTGGGCTCAGTTGTCTTTAAATATGATGTTTACAGACCATAAAGTCTGTAATTATGGTATTGCAGAGAGCAAGATGTAATTTGCAGTAGCATTGGTCTTTATTATGCAAATGTGGCCCCAATCTACATTACTTACCTAATATACAGTGCCCTATTATGAACTAAGCTCTGAGAATTGCGGGTGTTGCTTGCCATAACTTTCCAGATTTATTTTTCCACAGAAGGAAGAACAACGCGTATCACCTCTGCCTCACAGTTAGCCTTGTATGGCCATTCACACGTGAAGCAACGCACGCTCTTGTTTGGTAAGCAGGATCTCAAGCTAGCGGCAGCTAGAGTTGCAGAGAGATCGGCACGCACAAACAATGGTGACACCTCGTTGTCTGTGCCTGGATTCTTGTACCTACCACTATATCTGTATTTTTATCAATTAACTTTTTTTTTCTGGAAGGAGAGTATTCCCAGAACTCCCCTCCCAAGTTCACGCTGTTTGTCCTCTCAGTGTGGTTAATATTCACTGTTGCTTCATTTCAGATTTAAGACGGTATTACTGTTTTCATTGACACTTTCTCTTGACTAATCCTAACTATTCCTTAGTGGGGGAAGAGTTTGTAATTCTTAGTCATTGCTACTAATTGTTATTTATTGTAGACAGCAGACTCAAGAGGGAGGAATGCAACTCTTTCAAACTATTTACACATGTGCAGAGAAGGAAGTGGAAATTGGCATTTCAAGAAAGGAGTGCCACATGAATATGTGGCTGATCTTTATTCGGACTTGAGTTTGCACTGGAAGGACTGTTCATCCAAGAGCCAAAAGTGCATAATAAGCCAGTGAATTTTACAGACCTCAGTGTTTAACTGCCGTTCAATTCTGACATGGGCTATCTCTGAAATATTTATACCCAATAGGAACAGACAGCTCAGCATAAGTCATAAGTCATATTACATAGTCATGTAAACGTAATTTACCTTCTGCTGCAGGTCAGTGTCTAGCACAGGTTGGCTGTAATCTAAAAGCTGCTTCTGTCTGTTGGCTGGCCTGTGCCCTGCACTGGCGTCTTCACCACAAACCCTCCAACGTTGGTGCAGCCGTTGCTGAGGCACGCAAGAAGTCTGATTTCCTCTCAGCAGAAAGGCTTTTTGATCAGACACTTCATAAAATAACTTCTCTTTGGTCACTCTCCACAGTTTTCGTAATAGTCACTGTTTGCTGTTTGGAAAAAACATTAGAAAGAGAAAAACTAAGAATTATCTTTCAGGATTGTACAAACACACACTGATAGTTCCTCTAATGCTGAAGAGGAACCTGAACTTAGCACACCTCACCAAATCATTAATTCCCTGCATTCTGAACTGTATTTCTAACCATCTGCCAGGGCACACGTGTGCCACCACGTAGTACTGCAGTGGTACGCTTTGGAAACCTCTGTGGAGCAATGGAAGGGTTAGGAAAATGTCAATGATGGCCTTGCCGTTACGGTTCAAACATGTTCAGCAATAAACATGTTTGTTTATTAAGTTGCGTCTTTTAACTCACAATTCATGTTTTAAGAATTCCATAAGTAAGTTTTCTACCATTTGTGGTGCTGTTTCCAAGCTCTAAAGGAAATGCACGACTATTTCAATGGGGCATGATCCAGGACATGCAACTCAAGATGACTGATGTGAAAATGTTGAGCGAAAGCCCTTTCTTCCACCTTATGATGTCATAGGTCTACACACACAAACTGTTTTGTTACTGTGGTCTTAACAAAGCCAAAAGGTGTGAGGACTCTTCAAGAACCTCCTTTGGAGTGCTGGACCTGGAAGCACGTGTGGTAACTTCCAAATACAAGAACTATGGGACTTTTTAAAAAAGCAGGTGTCTTTTCCAGCTATTATTTTTTATTAGCCATGATGAAAATTAGCCACGATTGAAAAAACAAATCCTGACCTCCTTGTGCAAATGGTTTCCAGCTCTTACCACCTGTGCTTGTAAACATCCTTGAATAGTTTTTTTTTCAACTACATGCAAACTCTTAAACTTTACAAGCATAATTTACCACAAGTGATTATTTCCTGCAATATATTTTTTATTAGAGTAGCAAGGCGCACATATTTTTGGTGTCCTGAGAAGCTTCATCCTCCCTTTTTCACTGGATTCAACAGACCTTCAAGTGCTGGGTTTATGAGCAAGAAAAATGATATATGTATCTTACTCTGAATTTGTTAGAAAAAAAATATAATCTAACCTTATATTTACAGAGTGCGGTAATCTCACTTACTATATTTACCTGCTGGCTGGTAACATGTGTTTTATGTAATATATGCTGGCAACATATGCTTTCTTGCATGAAATCCCAAACTCAAGTGACCATGGGAAGAAAGGTGATTACTTTCTGCCAATCAAGCATATTGCATAATCTATGAATTATGCAATGCAAGAGACTGCGGAGCTGAGATGGCAAAATGGTAACTATCATCTATGAAGATAAACTTTGAATCAAAGTATCATTCAATCATGGGATGTTGTAAGATGCTGACAGCACCAAGGTCACTTGATAGAGAGCAGTACTCTGAAAAACCTCTCCTTTTCTGGAACCGATGTTTCTGCTGAGGTATGAACATAAAACCTGGGACACTGTCTGAAGTGTAGAAGATACAAAGATTTGTTTTTCCAGATAGTTGTATCAAAGCGGTAGGCAAGTAGCTGAGATTCAGTGAAAGACTCCCAAATGGTGGGCAGGTAACAGCTCTGCAGCAGTACCAGAACTGCAGTATTTTATAACAGATGCAGCCCTGTCCAGAAGGCTGGCATTCTAAAAGAAAGAAAATACTATCTAAGCTTAACTATTAGTAGATATGCTTCCAAACAAAGTACCTATCTGCCCTCAGCATCAGCCAGCAATGCAACAGTGTTGGCAGCCATGTTACACAAGAAATTACATTATGCTGCTTTACCGGATACAAACTTCTGTTGCTAATGTAATTTAAATAGCATTTCTGGAACACAAGCCAGCCTAAAAGTTTGCAGACATAGCACGTAATTGAGCCACAACTTCTAAGCTTCTGCAGGAAGAGACAGAACTTCCTCAACTAATGCACTTGCTAGGCACTACAATGTATGAGCAACACATGCCAGGACAGCAGCAGTTTGCCCTCATGGCCTTGAAAAATACACCCTCATCCCGCCCTGCAACCCTGCGCGCCCATGGCGAGGCCATACAGCAAAGGCCTGTGAGTCCCTGGGGAGACTCAGGCCTCACAGCTGCCCATGCCTGAAGGAGGCCGCAGGCTAAGGGGCTCTGCTATGAGCCGCTCGCCTCCCTTTGGTAAGGGAGAGGTGGCCACTACTTCTTTTGGAGATGCTCAGCCAGGGCCTGGCACAAGCCCCTATCCCTGCGGATGTGGTGCAGGGCGCTGGGGGCAGTCCACCCGAGCGCGGGTGGGTGCCTGTGGCCGGTCCGGCCACGAGGCCCCTGCTTCCTCAGGGAGATGAGAGCACCTACTTCCCTTGTCCCTCCCCACGCCTGCAGACTTTGGACTCGCCCGCCGCTCCCAGAGTAGGGAACCTAGGCGAGTCCATTAGCCGCGCCCCCAGAGTAGGGACCCTGGGCGAGTCCATTAGCCGCACTGGGGGGCACTGGGAAGGAAGGAGAGAGACGAGTCATCACAAGGCCACCGGCTCTTGCGCAGGCGCACTCCGGGCAGAACCTCGCGTGGCGTTCCGCCTTTCCCCTCCCCTCCGCGGGGGCGCGCGCGGCCGCGAGACAGGCGCGCGCAGC